>NC_036855.1:64619690-64643868 GCF_002910315.2 Salvelinus sp. IW2-2015
TCTGGTGTTTCCCCATAGGCCTGTTGGGTCCTGCATTACTTCTGTGAGGTCAAGTTTAAGAGTGACCAGAACCTGCAGACAGCCCTGGAGCTGACCCGCCTCTGCCTGATCAACGACAACGAGATGCCTGTTAAAGTGGAGGCAGCCATCGCCCTGCAGGTCCTCATCAGCAACCAGGAGAAAGGTAGCTATCTCTACACTGTCAAACACACCATAGGTGTATATGGAGTCTTTCTTTGCTGAATAACATTAATAGTTAATGTTCTTCTTGAATCCAAATGATATAGCTGATTATCACTAAGTGCTCCTCTGTCATGTTTTTCCTCTTTCCTAGCCAAAGAGTATATCACTCCCTTCATCCGGCCTGTGATGCAGGCCCTCCTGCACATTGTGCGTGAAACGGAGAACGATGACCTCACTAATGTCATCCAGAAGATGATCTGCGAGTACAGCGAAGAGGTCACGCCCATCGCCGTGGAGATGACACAGCACTTGGTGAGGAGTGTGTGCGCAGTGCCTGACTCATAAAACGGCCCTGCACAGGAAGTCTCCTTCCTTTGATCAGTTTACAGTTCTGTTTGTCAGCCATGGAGATAGGAGATAAGGCCCAATTACCATCTCTCCTAGTTCCATGTTGGTCTGGTTTTAAAGACCCTGCTCTCAGGGAAACCCACTTATGGCTGTTATTCCCATCTCTCCTCAGGCGATGACCTTCAACCAGGTCATCCAGACGGGGCCTGACGAGGAGGGAGGGGACGACAAGGCGGTGACAGCCATGGGCATCCTCAACACTATCGACACACTGCTCAGTGTGGTGGAGGACCACAAAGAGGTGAGTACAGCCATGGCGTCCTGTCCGGGGGGTCTACTTGTACATCAAGCTGTCTCACGCTACAGAAACAGGATATGGGCTCCTGCCCTATTGGCCATTCTGGTTCGGACAAGGCATATTTACTTACAGCCATTCAACCAAACACCAACTTAGTACAGCAGCTTCCCTCCCAGCTAAAGTCATAGTGCTGCCTGCCAACACACTTCCAGCTGCCCACCCGCTCCTGGAAACACACGCTGTTCTCTCTTCAAAGTGCCTTGCAGGCTAATGCCTCTAGAAATAGCACTGTGGCTCTCTGCCCGTACGTCCGCCGACGCACAGGACCCGTGGAACTTGGAACCAGCCAAACCAGCAAATGTTGGTCAACAGTTAGATATGTCTTCTTGGTATACTACTCATGGTCGTTGACTGTGTAAAGTAAAGCGATCAGCTGTTGACTTGTGATGTTGTTTTTATCAATGTGCCTACCCACAGGCATTTGGTTTTCTGGAAATTACTTGCACAATGAAATAATTAAATATACTCTTGCAGCACCACATGTATGTTCATGGTGAATCTCTGTGCGTGTGTGTTCCAGTGCACTAACTAAATGAATGTGGTTTCTGTTTTAGATCACCCAGCAGCTGGAGGGTATATGTCTGCAGGTGATTGGCACCGTCTTGCAGCAGCACGTCCTGGGTAAGTCTCCCTTGCTCTTCCTGTCCCACCACATTCAAACCGGGTCCTCCCGTCTCTCTGACACGCGCAAGTGGGTGAGGTGCCTAGAGTAATTTACGTGACTGCCTCACTCTGTGGGGGTTGTCCTATATTTACCTCTGTCTGACACCCAGCCTGTGTGTGTGTTGATTTTCAGAGTTCTACGAGGAGATCCTGTCTCTGGCACACAGCCTGACCTGCCAGCAGGTGTCCCAACAGATGTGGCAGCTCCTCCCCTTGGTGTTCGAGGTCTTCCAGCAGGATGGCTTTGACTACTTCACAGGTATACTGCTCACCAACCTGCTAGTCTCAACTGCCTGTTATGGTGATTTGACTATTATATAGACACAGACTATATTAAATGGGGAATGTGACTCTATTTCAGACATGATGCCTCTCCTTCACAACTACGTCACGGTTGACACAGACACTCTCCTGTCTGACACTAAATACCTGGAGATAATCTACAGCATGTGCAAGAAGGTACAGTAATTAACAGCCGCTGTGCAATGTGTTCACACATTATATTGGTGGTGTATATTTTTGCTGGTGTGAACAGGTTGATAATCTGTTGTCCATGCAGGTTCTGACTGGCGATCCAGGTGAGGATCCAGAGTGTCATGCAGCCAAGCTGTTGGAGGTGGTTATTCTGCAGTGCAAAGGGCGCGGAATTGATCAGGTAAGCGTCTGGCTTCTGCACTAAATCTTGTATGGCTATGACTGTATTCAATCTTATTTAAGCTTGTTGAATATCAAAGTAACTGCTTTTGAGAAGCACTGTACTATACATTCACCTTTGACTTTCTTTGCCGCTCCTGCAGGTTGTTCCCTTGTTTGTGGCGGCTGCGCTGGAGAGGCTGACGAGGGAGGTGAAGACCAGTGAGCTGAGGACCATGTGTCTGCAAGTGGCCATCGCAGCCCTGTACTACAGCCCRCCTCTGCTGCTCAACACCCTGGAGAACCTGCGCTTCCCAAACAACACTGAGCCCATCACCAACCACTTCATCTCCCAGTGGCTCAAAGACGTTGACTGCTTCCTGGGGTAAGACCAGGAAAGATGCTCACGTTTAATATATTTACAGCTCGTCTGGTTTCTCTGGTCCCCCATATAGTTTGATATCAAATAGAGAAAACATGTGCAGTAAGATATTTTATGTTATCCCCCAGGCTCCACGATAGGAAGATCTGCGTGCTTGGCCTGTGTGCTCTCATTGACCTGGAGCAGAGGCCCCAGGCTGTCAACCAGGTGGCCGGCCAACTGCTTCCCGCAGCCATCCTGCTCTTCAACGGCCTCAAGAGGGCCTACGCCTGTCAAGCAGAGAACGAGAATGAGGATGAAGATGATGATGAAGATGGAGAGGAGGATGAGGAGAATGGTACTGCATTTTATTAATTTTTTTACTAGGCAAGTCAGTTAAAAACAAATTCTTATTTACAAGGAACAGTGGGTTAACTGCCTTGTTCAGCAGCAGAACGACAGATTTTTATCTTGTCAGCTTGGGGATTCGATCGGTTACTGGCCCAACACTCTAACCACTAGGCTACCTGCCACCCCAAATTTGTGCTATCCTCTGAAATTTGTGCTGTCCCATTGTCACTCACCTATTTTAATCTTCCTACTATAGTAAATAGATCAGATACAGCTGCAAGGAGCACTTCATTGGTAGATGGTTTGAGTTGTGTTAGTGGATTGATCAGTAATAAATTAATCCATTGTGCCTTTCCTCAGTTGAGCTGGGCAGTGATGAGGATGACATTGATGAGGAGGGCCAGGAGTACTTGGAGATGCTGGCCAAGCATGCAGGAGAGGATGGGGATGATGAGGACTGGGATGAGGATGACGCAGAGGAGACTGCACTGGAGGGCTACACTACAGCTGTAGATGATGAAGACAACCTAGTGGATGAATACCAGATCTTCAAGGCCATACTACAGAGTAAGGAGACCACCTTTCAGGCACACAAAGCTAGTGATGGGTCGTCAAGTTAAGGACACAAATTGGAAATAAACAGTGAATAAGTGTTTACACTCAATAATATTACGAAACAAATTTGTGAGGCCTGTTATTTAAAGTGCATTATTAGTACAAGATCTTAAGTGATGAAATGATAATGATTCGGAACAGGACACTGTCTGTCTGTGGTCACTGGATCAGGGTCACGTTCTGTGTCTCTGGGTTCAATTCCCCACAGCAGCGTGTTCTTCAGTTGAAGACAGAGGCATTTGTCTGAGAAGGTTAAAACGCAATACAAACGAGATCTTGGGATTGAAGACATGAATGCAATATGTTGCTTAAGTGTAAATCGTACATAAAAGTGGAGGGAAAACTTTAACTTAACTATGTTTTTCTCCAACTCAGATATCCAGACCCGTGACCCAGCATGGTACCAGGCACTCACACAAACCCTTGATGAGGAACAAGGAAAACACCTTCATGACATTGGCACACTTGCAGACCAGAGACGGGCAGCACATGGTAAGTAAATCTATCCCCGTAATACAATAAGACAGCTGTTAATTTTTATTTAATTGTTTTAATATCATAGGAAATAAACACTTACTATGTTTGGCCTGTTGTATAATTGCCCTATTTTCTTCATTCCAGAATCCAAAATGATCGAGAAGCATGGCGGATACAAGTTCACAGTGCCAGAAGTGGTGCCAACTAATTTCAATTTTGGTGGCAATGCTCCAGGAATGAATTGAGTCATCCCTTCTCCCTTTTATTACTCTGACTGATTGTAGTGACGTGAAAAAAAGCTTGTGTTGTTCCCTTAAGTAGTGGTTCCAGAACTGGTTCTTCTTACTGACTCTTCAACCTGACTATCAAATTGGAAATAGCACCAGAAGAAGTGGGAAGACAACCAAATGCAACAAATGGCTGGGAAAACAAACCAAGAACTTGAGCTTGAAGCAAGAGAAAAAATAAGCTCTAAACAACATTGTCTTCTGGGATCCAATGTGGAGGATACTAGGACGGGGACTTTTTTTCTTCCCTCTTAAACAAAATGGGGAGGGCTTAACAATTTGAAATTGATAATGGGACTAAATGTTTCATCATTTTCACTGTTTTGGTCAAAAGGCTGTGTGTGATAAGATTATACCTCTGGCAGTAGTGTTGTCTGTTATTTTCTGCATTAACAAATTCTCATGTTTGTTATGTATATACAAGCCAAGGTTCTTGATTTTTAAGTAGCCTTGCTAAAACAACCAGAGGCATTTGTAAGGTGTCAAGTGTATTCATATGTAGCATATTGGATACTTCATGGCACTATGGTGATGCCTGATCTCTGTAAATTAATGACTAGCACTTTCATATTGTTCAGGTCTCCTAGCCTTCTGTATCAGACTGCAATTTTTAAATCAATTAAGACCATTTAAAACACAATCCGCTGTAACTTTGGTTACGGTGTAGAATAATGAGTGGCATCACTTTGCTGCTAAAGTGGAAACATTCTAGATTCCTGAAAAAAAGAGAATGCTCATGGTGTTCAGTTTGGATACAAGACGTGTTGTGAGCACAAAGTCAATTGGATGCTTCATTGAAGCATGTACAATTGGACTTGATCGTGAAGGTCTCAAGCGTTTGATTGGTGTATGAATGAACCATCTATATACACAACATATTAAAAAAAAGTTACGTTGGATTGCGTGCATTTGACTGTTTACTAACAGCTACACAGTTGTGCACTCAGTAATTTGATTTGGAGCCTATTTTGGGTGATTGTCTGTATACTCTGTCAGATCAGGTGACGTGTAATCTATTTAGAACTATGCAGCCAGCTAATTATAATTCTAGTTCATGTGCTACTATGGGATAGAAGGGTGTCATGTCCTCCTTGGCTAGCGTTGATCACTCCCACTAGTAGAGCTTTAGTGTCTACATTATCAGTGACCGATATGACTGCATACTGCCCAGCACGATATAGACGAACTAGAACGTGGCCATAAACTTGCTTCAAACTGCATATCGTTTTCCTGGTTCTGGTTCGTTTCAGTTAACAGACACTGCTGGCTAATGTCAATGTATATAAAATGCATTACAAATACCCTGGAGTTTTATTCAACTGCATTGCCCACATTACCTCGCTCGACTCTATGCTACCATGAGGCTTTGCGGTTCCAAAATGGCTGTGTCCAACTTCGAAAACGTTTTTTAGGATTATATTTGTTTATTGTGCTGAACGAACAGCACTAATATCACGTATAATAACATAGATGAGGTTAAATATTTTATTGGAAATCGCTTGAATTTACTTGCAAAGTTAAGCGGTCGCAATTGTGATCCAGAATGGCGTATGGAACGTACCCCAAAAGCAGAATGTGAAGAATTTATGGTTATGGGAGGTCACTAGTCAATGATTGAAATGACTTTGAACCAATGAGATTACTAGAAGCTTGCGTGACTGAAATATTTGCCAATCATCGGGGCAAGTGCTATCTTTGTACATGTTCCAGGGTGCGCGCACAGGAGAACATTTCCTGCCCTGATGCATGGTGGTCGAACCGAAGGGATTGTTGGAAATTTTTGAGGTTCGTATAAATGTGGTTTTACCCAGTGTGCCTTTCTACAGCCATATCCAGTTTGGGAGACGGAAGGGGATATCTGTGCTCGCCGTTTGATATGAGAAATATACTCCATTAAACCATATTTTAAATCATGTATTGTCTAAAAAAAAATATATTATTCGCTAGCCCACATGCTAATTAGCACTAGCAAATTATTTGTCCGCGTTCTTTACACTACTAACTGCTAACTAGTTAACGTTAGCCGTTCGTTTAAGAGGCTAATTTATAAACTCGATTTCCCCATTGACTGTTTATTTAGCTAACTAACTTGCCCTTTCTCAACATTAACTAGTTTGCTAGTAGATACATGAATGACGAACTAGCTAGCTAACTTAGCTAACGTTAGTGAAATGATCACCGAGTGTCGGTTAGCTAACGATAATCGAACAAAAACTGTTCTCAGCTAACGCTAGCTAGCTAACGTTTGTCTAATTTAGTTCGTTACCTATAGTTAGATAGGTATAGGTAAAAAAAAATACTAATCACATTCATAGTTGATACGGTAACGTGATGTCTGACACAGCTAGCTGAAGCTGCACTGTTGACTGCCCTATCAAGTTCCATCCAACTTGGCAACAACATGAACTGTTGAATCTGCGCTACTCCTATCAACTGTTGTACAACATGTCAGCTGGAAGCAGTTGGACGTTTGATTTGTATTATTAGTGTACATATGATCTAGTAATGCAACAGACACTGCTATCCAATTGAATAAAGTGGGTCTTGTCGCATCCATAAATTATCTTTGTGCATCTGACTACAAGAGTTGTATGGAAAGTGACTGACTGCACCCAATGCAGCCACACACAGTGAATTTAACGTATGTGTGTGTGTTCGTCTGGCAGAGCGACAATGCTGTTGGCTCAGATTAACCGGGACTCCCAGGGCATTGCAGAGTTCCAAAATGCAGGTGGAGACACTCAGCAGGTCACCCTCTGTTTGGCAGAGACTGTTTCAGGTGAGTTCATCCATGCCTTTCCATTTATCGGTGGGGATTCTGCCAAGTTTCCAGCAAAGCAAAAAGTTACTTACACATGCTGTTATACATCTAGAGCCTGTTTTTTTTCTCCCTTGTGTCATTTGTGTTCAAAAGATGGCGATCAAATGGACATGGACACTGTGAGTTTACAGGCTGTGACCCTTGCAGATGGCTCTACAGCTTACATACAGCACAACCCTAAAGGTAACTCAAATGTCAATCATCTCCATAAACATACAGTAATGGAAAGTGGCCACGAAGGTATTGGCTTGACTAACAGTGAACACTACCCCATAAAGTAACCCCCCAAACGGTCTGACCATGTAGAAAGAGTTGCTAACCTTGCTTGGCCAAGTCATGACAGATTTCTTCTTTCTATTGATTATTAGCATGATTTAGTCCATTATTTGATGAGAGCAGTCTGATTGAAGAGTGCAGTCTCCATTTCAGATGNTGACAGATTTCTTCTTTCTATTGATTATTAGCATGATTTAGTCCATTATTTGATGAGAGCAGTCTGATTGAAGAGTGCAGTCTCCATTTCAGATGGAAAGTTCATGGATGGACAGGTCATTCAGCTGGAGGATGGATCTACTGCATATGTCCAACATGTATCGATGCCAAGAGCAGGTCTGTTTTCCTCTTAGCGATGTTAATTATTGCTGTGTTTTAATTAATCATTGCTTATTTTGTTTTTAATTTAGGCATTTTGTTTATTCATGTCACTATTCGCTTTAAGATTAAACTGTATTGTGATGGGAATAGTAATATAATATCAATATTTCCCCATTTTTACTTATCAGAGGAGGCCAACAGGTGGACAGGATCCCCTTTGTGTGATGTAATTGGAGGAGATGGTCTGAGACTTGAGGATGGTCAGGCTGTGCAGCTGGAAGATGGCACAACGGCTTACATCCACACACCAAAAGGTTTGTCTCAATCTTAAAGCTGCAACATGTAGCCTTTTAGGTGACCTGACCAAATTCACATAGAGATGAGAGTCATAGATCTGTCATTTCTCATTGAAAGCAAGTCTAATAAGTGGTAAATCTGTTCTATGTGCACTTTTTCTATGCTTCCCGATCTTAAGTTTAGCTTTTGCATCTTTTACTTTCGGTTTTGTACACATGCTTCAAACAGCTGAAAATACAATATTTTTTGTTATTGAAAATATATTTCAGAGATTAAGATGGTACAGTGATTCTCTACATTGCTTGTTTTGTCACATAAACTGAAATTAAGCAAATGTAATAATTTTAGCAACTAGGAAATGGTGGAGTGATTTCTGCATATTGTATCTTTTTAAGATTGTTGTAATCCCTTTGTCATTAAATGTGTTTTCACCCAGTGTTTCAATTTTTATGAGGAGAAATTTGGATGGGTAAATTAAAAATGAAAACAACTTTTTGCCAGAGGGTACTAAATTTCAATGAAACTCCCTCACAGATACATATGACCAGAATACCCTGCAGGCTGTTCAGCTGGAGGATGGCACCACAGCTTACATCCAGCACACAGTACAGATGCCCCAAACCAACACCATCCTGGCCATCCAGGCAGATGGAACAGTGTCAGACCTGAACGCTGATGGAACCCTCGACCAAGAGACCATCAACGTGCTGGAACAATACACCGCTAAGGTAGTTTGCTATTGACATTGTATCTTAACAGCTCATCAACTCAGCAGTATATGCAATTTTCAAATACCTTATCTGTGTTTGAGGTAAAATGGTCGCTGGTTATTACCCCCTTTGTTTTCTCAGGTGGAAGCTGATGATGTCAACTCCGTACTGATGAGAGCTGAGCAAGATTGTGGTGTCCAGATGCAGGTACTATACTTCTCATGTTTATCTATGTCATATCATATTTACAACTAGTGTACATTGGATACATATTTCTTTCAGATTGTGCTTCAAAGGCAGAGTGGTCGTAGTTCTAGGGAGCAGCCTACAGAGAAATCTTTCCGCTGTGACTATGAGGGCTGTGGGAAACTCTACACAACAGCACACCATCTGAAGGTAAAGCACACTCACTCCCTGAAGGTGACTTGGGTTCTTGAATGTAGAATGAGTCAGACTCAACTGGTCCAAATGACTAATCTGTTAATCTTGTTTGATTTGCTCTTTTCTGACATCTGCAGGTACATGAGAGGTACCACACAGGTGACCGTCCATATCTGTGTGATCATCTGGGTTGTGGAAAGAAGTTTGCTACAGGTAATAAACGACCTTCAGACTAATGCAAAGGTCCATAATCCTTTGAGATATGAAGCGGAGGAGCTCTAGGCATAAGTCACAGTAACATTGTTGTTGAAATGGCTAAGGAGATATCAGTTTCCTCAGTTTGAACAATTCCTCATTGTCTGAACAATGTCGGTCAGTGTGACTGTGATCCATTAAACGTACAGCACATGTTTCCAACTCAGCAAAATGTGTTTTTTCCCCCCAAAAGGGTATGGCCTGAAAAGCCACATCAGGACACACACTGGTGAGAAGCCTTATCGCTGCCAGGAAGTGCACTGTGCAAAGTCGTTCAAGACGTCAGGTGACCTCCAAAAGCACATCAGAACCCACACAGGTACAAAACTTGTCCAYAGTCAGACTTATACCTAGTCTTATCCCTACAWATGCAATCTACAGTGTACAASTAGTTMTTYTTTTTGRCCTCGGATTTGGATTAGAAATCATMTGATKATGCTGTTTATAAATMATCTCAWCCATGAARTTGAAGAGGTCTTGAACAAGCTCATCATCCCCTCTGTACTGTAGGCGAGAAGCCATTCATGTGCCCGTTTGAGGGGTGCGGGAGATCGTTTACTACCTCTAACATCAGGAAGGTGCACATTCGCACACACACAGGGGAGCGGCCTTACTATTGTGCAGAGCCTGGCTGTGGGCGAGCCTTCGCCAGTGCCACCAACTATAAGAACCACGTGAGGATCCACACAGGTATATAGTCCTTCTGTTTCTCTTTATGTTAAAAGTCACACAACAACATTATTCAGTCCTTTTGTAGTGTGGCCTTTTACAGTGTTATTAATGAAATGGATGTATTTACAGGAGAGAAGCCTTACGTATGCACTGTCCCAGGCTGTGACAAGCGGTTCACAGAGTACTCCAGCCTTTACAAACACCACGTTGTCCACACACCATGCAAGCCCTACAACTGCAACCACTGTGGGAAGACCTACAAGCAGATCTCCACCCTGGCCATGCATAAACGCACAGCGCATAACGTCACAGAGCCCATTGAGGAAGAGCAGGAGGCCTACTATGAACCCCCTACAGGTCAGGCTTGGAAGTCAACACCACCTTACACATATGTATTAGTCATCAATGGATGACTTCATCTTATTTGTCTTTCCTCTCCTCTATTTTTTGGGGAGGAGAAAAAAAAGAACCCAACCTATGTGTACGAAGGTGTAACTAGTGGTGACCTAATAACCATAAACATACAGGTAAATGCCAAAACAAAGGAAACGCCAACATAGTGTCGTAATAGAACGTTGGGTCGCCAGAACCGCTTGAATGCGCCTTGGCATACAAGTGTCTATTTGAGGGATGTGACACCTTTCTTCCATGAAAAATTCCAGAATTTGGTGTTTTGTTGATGGTGGTGGAAAATGCTGTCTCAGGTGCCGCTCCAGAATCTCCCATAAGTTTACAATTTGATTGAGATCTGGTGACTGAGACACACATTTTAAACCCCCTATGCTCCTTTCAGACCCCTCTTTCAAAGTAACTGAGTATTCTTCTAGCCAAAGTAATGAGCATCTGGGTATTTTTATACATGACCCCTAAGTATGATGGGATGTTTTTTAATTGCTTATATAACTCAAGAACCACACCTTTGTGGAAGAACCTGCTTTCAATATACTGTGTATCCCTAATTTACTCAAGCGTTTTCTTTTATTTTGGCAGTTACCTGTAGATTACCTCTAAAGTCTGACGTATCTGTTTAAAGGTTGACTCTCGATGAATCACTGACTGCTGTTATGCCCTTATCAGGACTGCAACCAGAGTAATGACTGAGTCACGAGACGATAATTGAGAAATGTCATTGTTGTTATTCCATGTGATTCAGAGGCCATCGATGATCCCTCAGTGAATTTTGCCCCGGTTGAGGAGGAAGAGGCGGAAGAGTCCTGTTCGGAACAGATGACTGAGGCTGAGGCCATTGGTCAGCAGCATGTGCAGCTCATAACACACCCGGATGGAACTCAACAGGTTAGTATAAAATAAATGGTCTTCACACTTATTTAATTTCACCGGAGGTGTACCACACCCATATTTATAGACATAGGACAAGCATCAATTAGAGCAGTCTATACATATTTAAGTTGAAAGGGAATCGTTTTTGTGTGTGTGTACACACACATACAGTGCATTTGGAAAGTATTCAGACCCCATGACTTTTTCCACATTTTGTTACGTTACAGCCTTATTCTAAAATAGATTAAATCATTTTTTTGTCTCATCAATTTACACACAATACCCCATAATGACAAAGCAAAAACTTGTTTTTAGAAATCTAAAAAAACAACTGATATTTTCAATTTATATAAATATTCAGACCCTTTACTCAGTACTTTGTTGAAGCACCTTTGGCAGCGATTACAGCCTTGAGTCTTAAGTATGACGCTACAAGCTTGGCACACCTATATTTGGGGTGTTCTTTCAATTCCACTCTGCATATCCTCTCAAGCTCTGTCAGGTTGGATGGGGTGCGTTGCTGTACAGCTATTTTCAGGTCACTCCAGAGATGTTCGATCGGGTTCAAGTCCGGGCTCTGGCTGGGCCACTCAAGGACATTCAGAGACTCCTGATTCGTCTTGGCTGTGTGCTAAGGGTTGTTGGAAGATTGCATTTAAAAAAAAAAAAAGAAGTTATTTAAATAAGAAGTTCTTATTTCCAATGACGGCCAAACCCTAACCCGGACGATGCTGGGCCACTTGTGCACCGCCCTATGGGACTCCCAATCACGGCTGGTTGTGATACAGGCTGGAAACGAAACAGGGACTGTAGTGACGCCTCTAGCACTGAGATGCAGTGCCTTAGACCGCTGCGCCATTCGGCAGCCCTCGGGCAGGTTTTCATCAAGGATCTCTCTGTACTTTGCTCGGTTCACCTTCGCCTCGATCCTGACTTGTCTCCCAGTCCATGCCGCTAAAAACATGCCCACAGCATGATTCTGCCACCACCATGCTTCACTGTAGGGATGGTGCCAGGTTTCTTCCGGACGTGACGCTTGGCATTCAGGTCAAAGAGTTCAATCTTGATTTCATTAGACCAGAGAATCTTGTTTCTCATGGTCTGAGAGTCTTTCGGTGCCTTTTGGCAAACTCCAAGCGGGCTGTCATGGAAGCCACTCCTTAGTAAACCTGATTGGTGGAGTGCTGCAGAGATGGTTGTCCTTCTGAAAGGTTCTCCCATCTCTACAGAGGAACTCTAGAGCTCTGTCAGAGTGGCCATCGGGTTCTTGGTCATCTCCCCCGATTGCTCAGGAAGAGTCTTGGTGGTTCCAAACTTCGCCCATTTAAGAATGATGGAGGCCACTGTGTTCTTTGGGACCTTCAATGCTGCAGAAATGTTTAGGTACCCTTCCCCAGATCTGTGCCTCGACACAATCCTGTCTCGGAGCTCTACGGACAATTCCTTCTACCTCATGGCTTGGTTTTTGCTCTGACATGCACTGTCAACTGTGGGACCTTTATATATATATATATATATATATATATGACAGACAGACAGGTGTGTGCCTTTCCAAATCATGTCCAATCAATTGAATTTACCACAGGTGGACTCCAGTCAAGTTGTGGAAACGTCTCAAGGATGATCAATGGAAACAGGATGCACCCGAGCTCAATTTCGAGTCGCATAGCAAAGGGTCTGAATACTTATATGAATAAGGTATTTCTGTTATTTTTAATAAAGCTGTTTTCGCTTTGCCATTATGGGGAATTGTGTGTAGGTTGCTTAGGATAGATTTTTTTAAATCCATTTTAGAATAAGGCTGTAACGTAACAAAGTGTGGAAAAGTCAAGAGGTCTGTATACTTTCCGAAGGCAATATATATATTTATTGATTTGAATATTATAACTGTGTAGACATTTATATCAGGTAGACAAAACGTATGTTAATACCCAACAGTAGTTGCAATAATAAAAAATGAATCAGATGGCATTCACAGGAAATGGCTTAAAGGATGGAAACGTTGTTTGTGAATAAAGGTGCGTGGTGGAGCTTATGCGTGTGCAGGCTCTATTTATTTTATACCTAGTTTTTTTTGGCCCTGCACCACACTGAAGGATGTGCATTTGATCACACTTCACTACCCAACAGGTTAGCAAATACTAAACTAGAATGAGCATATTCATTCTATTTCTATGTTACCTCTCTTAATTAATGTCTCAAAAACCTCATTTATCCCCCTACATCTGCACACCTCTATACCCATGGCACCATACATGTTTACATGCACGCTAATAACTGATTATGACAGAGGGCCAAGTATGGCATTAGTTGTGTAAACACCTAACTATGCTGATCTTAATCTGTGTATGGTCATAATCGAAATAAGCATATGCAAATTAAAACACCTTTGTTTTGAATGATTAGGACATGTAAACAGCTCAATCGGCATTCCAGCAATGTATTTGATCTGCGCATGTGCCAGTACTGCAAGCCTCTCTTATGCGCGAGTGAAGTGAGTTTGGAAAAACTGAAAGTATGCACCTTAAACATGCCTTTTCATTCCCAGGTCAGTATCTCGCAGGCTGACATGCAGGCGTTGGGGGAAACAATTACCATGGTAACCAGTGATGGCACCACCTTCACGGTTCCTTCCCATGYAATGCTTAATGCAGATGGAACACATTCAGTCACCATGGTAGCAGRAGATGGTACAGAAGAGCAGGTGAGTTTTACTAAAACTTTACCACCATGATCTGAAATCCCCAATGTGTCCCTGTGTTTAGTTCTGTTCGATACCTTAACAGTGACAGAACTAGAATGATGACTAGTGATTATATTTCTATCAACACACCTACAGCAAACACCAATAGAACTGGGTACTTTCCACTTAAAGGGCAAAACCCCCTCTTCAGACTTGTGATGCGTTTTGGACTTCAGGTCTTAATACATTTTGGACCTCTTTCCCCCCTCCCCAGGTGGCAATTGATTTGGCCTCCTTTCAGGGCATGCAGACAGAGGAGGGGGTTCACCCTGTCACTCTGTTAGCCACCTCAAACGGCACACAGATCGCTGTCCAGGTAGGGGACTCCCTCTGACACAAAACACCAAATATTGCAACATTAAGAGACAAGCAGGGCACACAATATATTCCCATTGGATGCTGAGAAGCATAACGAGTTCAAATGACACTGCAGTAGCTTTAACAAACAGCTGTTTGTTAACCTAACTCACAGCCTTATAAAGAAGTACAGTGCATTCTATTGTAGTCACTGAGCTGGCCTATAGCAGTGTCAATCTGAGATCAGGCCTCTTTTTGTATTGACCATCACTAAGGGTCTTATTCAGTCTTGAGGTACATGTGTTTTAGGAACTCTGCATCTCACCTGTCTATTCCAAAGACTACTAACTATTCCTGACAAATCCATTGGTAAATAGAAACCATAACATTCAGTGTGTTGGTATTCAACGATCACATCAGTCGTTCCATTGTGATGTTAATACAAGGTGTTTTAAGTAAATAAGGTTAGTCTTGACTCATCCCTGTAGACTCCACCCAGTCAGTCTGCTATGTAGGTTTGCTTCCCTTTGACGCCTACATGAGCTACTGTTTACTGCAATGGGAGGAGCCTTAGTTTTTAAACGAAAGTATCTAATGACAAGAGATGTTGTATTATGTTACTTACACCTGATCACACCATCAATTTCGCATAAATAATATTGTTTTCTCACTGTGTGATTTCAACCTTTGTGTTTCTTAGCTCAGTGAACAACCTTCACTCGAAGAAGCCATCAGGATAGCATCAAGAATACAACAGGGAGAGATGGGATTGGACGATTAGATAAGCCTTTCAGTACTATGACTTCTATTGAAATATTTCATGAGAACAAGATATTGTTCTTAAATCAAACATGAAATTCTTTATTAAGATTTGTAAATAGACATTTTGATATGGCTGCACAAAGAGTCTGTAATGCTGAAACATCCATGAGTGAGATGTGTGTTGCTGCATGAATGAGATAAAGAAATGTAATGTGTTTTTGGACTTTTCGTACCATTTTTCCATGTGTGAATATTGTATTCTGTGTATATACAGTAAATAGCCAATGTTTTGAATCCAGCATATATTTTAACTTTGAATATGTACAAATAATGGATACACATTGGTTGTTAAATAAAACAGTAAAATTCTATATATTTTCACATTGTTTTTGTGATAATGTTGTGGATTTATCATCTGAAATCTACTTGATTACTTTTGAAACAGGATATTGTTTAGTATTTTATTAGATTTTTTTGTATGTAAGACCCAGTATATTTGTTTATAGCAAGTGCTTAAAATGTCTCTACCACATATTTACGTTGGACAATTCTTATCAATTTAAGATTTCTGGGAATATTGGCTTTTTGTTAAATACTTAATGATATACCCTACACCCAAACAAGGGCACTGCGTTCATCCACCTCTGGCCTGCTCGCCTCCCTACCTCTGAGGAAGTACAGTTCCCGCTCAGCCCAGTCAAAACTGTTCGCTGCTCTGGCACCCCAATGGTGGCCAGGTCTGGTCAGCGGAGTCAATCACCACCTTCCGGAGACACCTGAAACCCCACCTCTCTAAGGAATACCTAGGATAGGATAAAGTAATCCTTCTAACCCCCCCTCCCCCTTAAAAGAGTTAGATGCACTATTGTAAAGTGGTTGTTCCACTGGATATCATAAGGTGAATGCACCAATTTGTAAGTCGCTCTGGATAAGAGCGTCTGCTAAATGACTTAAATGTAAATGTAATATACCAAGAAGCAATTTCAGAAAGGATCAGTGTCTCTTGTGAATGCTAGAAGATTAGCTGATAAGATCAAGGGCAATGAATTACAATACAGAACAATGGGGACTAATGTTGCGGACAAATTAATTAAAAGCGTCAAAGGATAAAAAATAAAAAATAAATTTCTCCAAGGATTCAAATCGTGCCAAAGTGACGTGCATGTCAAAAGTCCAATCAGTGACGTAAAACTTTGCTTCGAATGATGTAACGCCCGCGTTTCAAACTTCAGGAATGTGTTCTCATTGGCTGAAGATTGGAATCTTTTTTTGGGGAATAATTCTGCCAACGGTCGCGGGAAGCAAAGCAGTATTGGCAGAAAAAATTGTGACAATATTTCGGGTAAACAAACAGTCGACTGGAGTATTTTCACAGCTAGACACAAGTACTAAATTCGTTTTTTTTGTAGTAAATAAGCGCTCAGCATAATATATCGTGTGTTTGCCAGTACGGTGTGCTCCTCATGGGACGAAGCTAACGCCTTACCGTGCTACTGTAGCTAGCTAACCGTTTTAACGTATTTGCAAAGTTAGTGAGCGAACGTTGATTTATTTAGCCACGTCATTTTGGATTACAAATTGACTCAAGATTGTAGCGCCATGGGCACACGGATGTCAAGCTACTCGGGATAATTTGAAAACGATTTGGCTAGCTAGCCACTTTTACGTTATAGCCAACTTTACTGCGCCTGGGAAGTGATGAGTTTCAGTTGCCGAATGTTCATCGGTACGTCCCCGAAGATGGGACCTATTCGACAGAGACTAGACTTTAACCAGAGTGACGGAGAGGACGATTGCAACAACAGCATTGGAGCCGAGTCGAGTCTCGCCGAAATGGACTCTCCAGTGCCATCGCCGAGACAGAACTCCTACTTAAATCAAGACGTCTGTAACAGCACCATGAAGACCGCTACCGCGGAGGATCAAGTTGAACATTGGGATGAGGAGGGATTTGGATGTCTTTTCCCCCTAAAATCCCCAGGGACTGACTTGATGAAGGGGTCACATTCTCCGAGAAAGGGGGCCCGGCCCTACTACAACAATTCGTCCCCGGAATTTCACTACAATCAGGAGGACGGGAGCTCTCCCATTCCCGGTTGTCCCGACACACCGCCCCATAAAACCTTCAGAAAACTCCGGCTATTTGATGTCCCCCACACACCTAAGGTTAACTACAATAACATGTTATTGTTTTCAAATGATTCTATCAGATCCACAATGTAAGATCAAATTAACTTTATAAAGTTTTCAGCCAGCGATAACCAGCCACAGTGTAATATGACTGATTTATTTCTGTCTTCAACATGTTTGAACATGAGAAGACTGAATAGTTTGATTATATTACCATTTGTTACAGGCAATGGGATAGTTGAATTTACCCTATATCATTGATCTCCTTGTGACTTGTTTTCCATATTTGTATTCATATGACCCTCACCAACCATACACATGTTATTCTTATCTAATGCAATGTTTTGTTTTCCCTTTCAGAGTCTGTTGTCCAGAGCCAGGGCAGTGGCCATAGGATCCACAGTCTGCCTGGTAGGAGTAGGTGTCAACATGAATGGGGAGTCAACAGGAAGACCACACACAGACAGCAGGAGTAGACCGGCACCCATGATCAACATCAATCCATTCACCCCTGACTCATTACTGATCCAGAGAGCAACTTTACAAAGGAACAACCGAAAGAGATCACAGAGGAATGAGTAAGAGAAGCACATTGTACTGATGTCATTATTTACCAGGTGTAACATTGGGATTTTGTGGGACTGGGACTTCAGTTTCTACTGACCTCAAACTCCATTTCCTCTTTATACTCTCCAATATCCTAAGGTAGTTGTGGAACTCAAAAGTAGTTGCAGTTAGTGTTGTAAAGTAGATCATATTTTACTACCATGCCACAACTCAAGTTCCTTTTATGACTATTATACAAAAAAAAGAAGCATGTAAGAATTGGGAGATTCGTATTTCTGTCGGTGTAAATGGAGCATGGTCTATTCTTAGTTGACAATAGATTCAGACATGCTTCTAGATCTAGTGTGCATTAAATCTGTTGACTATTGCATGCTTGTTGGCAGCAACCCAAAGCCACATGGTTACACTCAATGTGCACTTTTAGGGATTGCCTGCCCTCCAGTGGTTGGAATGTTATATAACACTCTTTGATTACTATCCTTTGTCTCTAAAGCTCATGTGGAGAGGACATGGAAGCCAGTGATGCGGAGTGTGAAGAGGACATCATTCCACCATCAAAGGTACATTTTTGTAATCACAAATATAGGTTTTACTTTTACGGCAACTGCTTCGGCCTCTGACCGCAATGCACCACAGAGGGTAGTGCATACGGCACAGTACATCCCTAAGGCCAAGCTTCCTGCCATCCAGGACCTCTATACCAGGTGGTGTCAGAGGAAGGCCCTAAAAATTGTCAAAAGACTCCAGCCACCCTAGTCATAGACTGTTCTCTCTGCTACCGCCACAGCAAAGCGGTACCGGAGTGCCAAGTCTAGTTCCAAGAGGCTTTTAAACAGCTTCTACCCCAAGCCATAAGACTCCTGAACATCTAATCAAATGGCTACCCAGACTATTTGCATTCCCCCCCCCCCCTTCTACGCTGCTGATTACTCTGTTATTATCTATGCCTGAGTCACTTAATAAACTCTACCTACATGTTCATATTACCTCTACACGCGGCCCGCCTGCCCAAACATACCTACATTCTGTACAGGTACCCCTGTATAAGCCCCGCTATTGTTATTTTCTGCTACTCTTTATTATTTGTTCATATCTCAGACTTTTGGGGGGGGGGGGTGGGGGGTATTTTGTTAACTGCTTTGTTGGTGAAGGGCTTGTAAGTAAGTGTTTCACTGGAAGGTCTTACACCTGTTGTATTTGGCGCATGTGTGACAAATCAAAATGTGGTTTATTACACCACACACACACTGATACACACACACTGTACTTTAGATACGTGTCTAAGCCACTCTGTCCTTTTTCTTGCAGACGAATGACTCTTCTGGATAGCAACATATGTCAAGATATGCCACAGAGTTTCATGAGCTGGAGAGATAGGATCTGGGAGTTTGGCTCTGTCTTCAATGTGTGAAAACGACTCGTGGCTGCCATCTATGCCACTCAAACGCTTCAAAGAAGCCCCTCGCTGGATCTTACACGAGTAAGGAGAATCCCATGGATTTGAGAAGCTGACAATCCAAGTGTCCAACTTTAAACGACTTGTTGGAACCTTAATGCTATGCCATTTTTGTTCTAATATTGTGTTTGTTTTCCTCAGCACAGAATCTGCACTCCGGGAGGTGTACGCCACGCGGTCTTGGGACAGGCACCCCCATGTGGTGAGGTACTACTCTGCCTGGTCAGGGACGAACCACCTGCTCCTACCGAACCTGCGTTCCTGTCCACGGCGGCACCACTGCCAGACCGTGGTCACAGAGAACTACAGAACCATGCGCTTCTTCTTCTAGGCTGGACCTCAAGGACCTTCTCCTTCAGGTGGCCCGTGGACTGAAGTCATTCACTCCACCTCTCTGGTTCACATGGACATCAAGCCAAGTAGTAGCTGCAGAGTTTGCATACAGCCTCAGCTATTGAATCATTATAAAAATATTTATGATTAAACACTGCCGTGCTTTACTTTTCTCAGGCAACATCTTCTTATCCCGAGGACTGTGTGTGTGTCGACAATTTGACGATGATGAAGGCCAAATACAAATGTTGTTTACAAAAATACGGTACTTCAACAACCAAAAAATCTAATAGAAACATCATGCAAATGAAACACCGCTAATAATTGGTGTTAGTTGTCAACTAGGCAGCTGGATTCTGATGTTTTTTTGTGTGTATTTTACCACAGGTGATCTTGGGCCATGTGCCCAGACATGACAATCCTCAGTTGAGAGGGACAGCAGGTACCTGGCCACATGAAGTCTTACAAGAGGAATCTTGAAAAACTCCTCCCCATACAACCCTCATTTGTTAAATTATCCAATCATGTGAACCTAACAAAACTGAAGACAACTGCGTTTTTCAGGACTACAGAAACCTCACCAGGCAGACTATTTTTTCCTAGCACTGACTGTGATTTCACCGTGCCTCACGAGGAACCACTCCCAACTAATGGTGACAATGTGGCATGACATCAACAAGGAAACTACCTGCGATATCTAGGTCTCTTCACAGGAATTCTCCCAATTTACTGAAGGTATGACTAAAACGGACCAGGTGTGTCCGTCTTCCCTAATAATGTACACTTTCCTACATGAGTAGCGCATCATTGCGAGCTCGTTAGGATCGAAGAGAGTGCACTATAAAGGGTTTAGGTGCCATGTTGGATGCAGTGCTTCATTCTGTAATGGTGGTGTGTGTGCAGACAGGCAGTAGTAATAATGTTTAATTAGTGGTATTAATGTATTGTGTGCTGCAGTTGATGATCCACCCTGACCCTGCCAGTAGGCCGTCTGCCTCTTCCCTCACCAAGCACCCCGTCCTCTCACTGCCTCCCGCATGAGCGCTGACCAGCTCCGTGTGGAAGCTCAACGCAGAGAAGTTCAAAAATGCACTACTGCAGAAGTACGTCCCTCTTCATATGTCATGTCTCAAGGCTTTCCTTCCTTTTTCATTTATCATATCATAAGTAGGACTGTTAGGGATAATACTACGAATAGTGTTTGTTTTGTAAAGAAAATTAAGTGATGCTACCTACCGTAATTTTACGGACTATAAGCCGCTACTTTTTCCCACGCTTTGAACCTCGCGGCTCTATACAATGACGCGGCTTAATTTATAGATTTTTTTCGACATATTCATGCCGCCAAAAAAACTGAGCACCGTCACGGTAATGTGACGTAAATTCGAGCGCGCTCAAACTTCCATCATCTGATTACGGTAGTCATTTTGTCACCCTCATCATGGCAAAAGACACGGAGAAATGCATACTGATGCAGCTTTCAATTTGAAGGCGGATCGATCTGGCTGTTGGAAAAGGAAATAGAAGCTGCTGCACGGGAGCTTGGCCTTAATGAGTCGATGAAAAGACGTTGGAAACAGCAGCGTGAGGAACTGACTCAGTGCAAAAGACAACAAAAAGCTTTGAGGGAAGAAAAGCAGATGGCCCGAACTAGAAATAAATTCATTAGGCCTTAGGCGTTTTTTATATTTTTGTTTAGTATGTTTAGCCATAAATGTAATTGTAAAACCTGGAGGTTTTGTCATTTTATGAATCATGTCTTACCTTGTTTCAAAGTAGCCTAGCCAAAAAATCTGACCATAGAAATGTTGACGGAAATATTTTGTAAACACTTCCTCATATGCCATTGAAACCAGCGTTTATCTCATTTTCTAACTTTCTTTCGTTGTCCGTTAGCCAAAAGCACAATACTCATATTAGCAACCCATGCTAGTTGTTGCATCAATAGTCATGTTAGCTAACCCATTCTAGTTGTTGCATCAGTAGTAATATTTGCAACCCATGCTAGTTTGTGCGCCATAGTCAATTAGCAACCCGTGCTAGTTGTTGCGTCAGTAGTCATATTAGCAACCCGTGCTAGTTGTTGCATCAGTAGTCACATTAGTCGATGATAAGACGTTGGAAACAGCAGCGTGAGAACTGACTCAGTGAAGACAACAAAAAGCTTTCAGAGGGAAGAAAAGCAGATGGCCGAACTAGAAAATGAGCTTGAAGACTGGGTCAACACACAGAGAGCAGACGGCCGAGGTGTTTCAACTTGTCAGATCCGACTGAAAAGCCAAAACAATCGCCACGCAATGAAGTTTGAGGATTTTAGAGGTGGACCATCGTGGGTCTAAGATTTATGAGACGTAAAGTCCTGTCCATCAGGGTACGGACGAGTCTGTGTCAGCAGCTCCCTCCCGACTACGAAAAAAGTTTCAAACTTCCGCAAATTCACTGATGCAAAGATGCGGAGCTTTCCATCCCCGCGCACGACTATCATAAATATGGAATGAGGTTCCTCTGACGTTTGACCTGCCTCTCACTCGGACTGTCAACAGGAAATGCGAATCATCCGTCACAGCTGAAAACAACTGGGGCATGAAAAAACGCAAAGTTCATTTGTTTCAATGTACCGGTATGCACCTGCGGCTATAAGACATGTGCCGCTTATTTATGTACAAAATACATATTATTTAAAAAATTCAGTGGTGCGGCTTATTTCAGGTGCGCTTAATAGTCCGGAGAATTACGGTACTCTCTTAATGGTTCAGGAATCCATTTCAGATGTAATACTATTTTCTTGGTAGTTTATGAATGGCTTCTCTAAAAATTGCGTTTGTTCCTCGTGCAGTGGAGCGTTAAAAGGCCCAGCAGGCCAAAGTAGCCGCAGAGGAGAAGGTCTGATCTCTGAATAGGGTCCTGACGCGGCTCCACCCTCCAGTCCGCAAGGAGTGCCAGGCTCATCGGCAGAAGATGAAACCGCTCAGTCAGCACTCGGACTACGCATCTACTAGCGGGGCCAACTGCCAAACAAATGGGTATCATAACAGGGTCGTATTCACTAGACACGACATGGGGGGAAACCAGGTCCAAACGGAGGTGGGACTACTGAAATTGTCAATTAGAAAATGTCGTTTTTTTTTTTTGTTGCAAAACTTTTTCTTAGCTGTTGCCTAATGAATACGACCCTGTTGCAACTCAACAGGAACTGGGCAAGCTCCCAGGGCAGACATGGAGAGATGGGCTTAGAGTGTCATAACAAACTATGATAGTTCTTAACTTTTGGGCACTTGGAAAGGGGTTAGTAAGACAATGAAACAAATGATTTGACTAAAGAGTGAAAGGTTGTTACCTCAACCAAGCATCTTGGCATGTTCTGCAATTTCTTTCAATAACAAAGCCGATATTGTTTTTAATGAAGAATGTGGGGCGCATGCTAGAACATGTCTGTAAGGCAGTGTGAGGGTTTGGGATGGTGTGATACAAATTTGCGCCTTAGTCTGTTATAACCTGATGTCCAGGTAGTGGTGGAACGTGGACCATTGACTAAGAATGATACAATGAGCACTTTGAACTTGCCTTATGGGCAAAACTGTTTTGCTCATTTGTAGAAGAGCAATGGCGCTTGTAATGCCAGGGTTGTGGGTTCTATTCTCAACGGGGACCAGTACGGGGGAAGAAAGTATGAAAATTATGGCACTAAGTTGCTCGAAGTAAGATGTCTGCTAAGGTAAAAGTGCATTACTGCTGCTATATCATGTTGGTTTGTCTTGAACTGTAGTGGAGTCTCAGTGAATTATCAATGTCCATTTCAGAATGTTTAGAATAGTTTCAGTAATCAATCTTCTTCTGTAAAACATGGTGTTCAATGTGTTTGCATCTGTAATACATTTCCTATCTGAAAGTTCATTATGTACTGAGTGTTACACTGATGTTTAAAAAAGATTTTGTTTTAACCTTTCATGTTATATTAAAATTGATAATGGAGTGCATCCAACTGTGTAATGGGTTGGTCAAAGTGGATCATTGTGTCGAGCCCTGGTGTGCGTTTTTTTTATATATGATGCATGGAGCCACTGGACAATTGTTTTAGTAAAGTCAGTATTTAAGCTTTGCACTTAACTTCTGTTCAAAACCATCGCAACTGTATTCATTATTGACTCATTTCACATTGTGTACATGTTTACACGATGTAGGGTTTTTGACCGCTATTGGTTTCATGTTATTTTGTCAAATTTTAATTAAATTCACTCCTGATAATATGGATGCCTTGGAAGCTGTCGATGTTTGTGGATGGAGGTGTGTTCTGTAAACAAAACAACTGGCACTACACATGTAGTCTGTTGGAAAGACCGCGTTATCTACGGTAGCGAAAATTAAGATAAATTGAGAGAATGGTGGTCTTTCAGAATTATACAGACAAACTTTGTTTTCATACAGTTTATTTGTATATTGATCGTCGTACCACTGATGCAACAGACTTGTCATTGTTGGGACATGTTTTTTATGACGCTATTATTTGTTGCCAATTGGACCGTTTACTCATCACAATTGAATACTGATTGAAAGCTTCCACAACTATCCGCTATGTTAGTGCTTACCATACAGTCATTGGGTG
>NC_036855.1:64643893-64678833 GCF_002910315.2 Salvelinus sp. IW2-2015
CTACTGTTGTTAGAACCAGAGGGAGTCTATCTTAGGATTTAGTGGCAGCTACGACTACGGTATAGACCAGGAGTCTATGAGAGTAGTGACTACTTGTATATTATAGACCAGCGGTCGATAGGTCAGTGGAAACACGTTACTGGACCAGAGTCTATTAGGTACGAAGACCTGTCGAACCGGGTGCCGGATACATAGCACTGGAGCAGACACGATGGGTCCACAGAGAACTACAGAACCATGCGCTTCTTCTCTGAGCTGGACCTCAAGGACCTTCTCCTTCAGGTGGCCCGTGGACTGAAGTACATTCACTCCACCTCTCTGGTTCACATGGACATCAAGCCAAGTAAGTAGCTGCAGAGTTTTGCATACAGCTCAGCTATTGAAATCATTTAAAATATTTATGATTAAACACTTGCCGTGCTTTACTTTTCTCAGGCAACATCTTCTTATCCCGGAGGACTGTGGTGTGTGTCGATCAATTTGACGATGATGAAGGACCAAATACAAATGTTGTTTACAAAATAGGTACTTCAACAACAAAAAATCTAATAGAAAACATCATGCAAATGAAACACGCTAATAATTGAGTGTAGTTGTCAACTAGGCAGCTGGATTCTGATGTTTTTTTGTGTTGTATTTTTACCACAGGTGATCTTGGCCATGTGACCAGAATGGACAATCCTCAAGTTGAAGAAGGGGACAGCAGGTACCTGGCCAATGAAGTCTTACAAGAGGTAATTGAAAAACTCCTCCCCATACAACCTCATTTGTTAAATTATCCAAAATCATGTGACGTAACAAAACTGAAACAATGCGTTTTTCAGGACTACAGAAACCTCACCAGGGCAGATATTTTTTCCCTAGCACTGACTGTGATCAGTGCCTCAGGAGCTGAACCACTCCCAACTAATGGTGACAAGTGGCATGACATCAGACAAGGAAAACTACCTGCGATACCTCAAGTCCTCTCACAGGAATTCCCAAATTTACTGAAGGTATGACTAGAAACGACCAGGGGTGCTTACCAAATGGTACACTTTCCCTACATAGTACGCATATTTGACCTGAGCCTTGGTCGAAAGTAGTGCACTATAAAGGGTTTAGGGTGCCATGTTGGATGCAGTGCTTCATTCTGTAATGGTGGTTTGTGTGCAGGACAGGCAGTAGTAATAATGTTTAATTAGTGGTATTAATGTATTGTGTGCTGCAGTTGATGATCCACCCTGACCCTGCCAGTAGGCCGTCTGCCTCTTCCCTCACCAAGCACCCCGTCCTCCTCACTGCCTCCCGCATGAGCGCTGACCAGCTCCGTGTGGAACTCAACGCAGAGAAGTTCAAAAATGCACTACTGCAGAAGTACGTACCCTCTTCATATGTCATGTCTCAAGGCTTTCCTTCCTTTTTCATTTATCATATCATAAGTAGGACTGTTAGGGATAATACTACGATATAGTGTTTGTTTTGTGAAGAAATTAAGTGATGCTACCTACCGTAATTTACGGACTATAAGCCGCTACTTTTTCCCACGCTTTGAACCTCGCGGCTTATACAATGACGCGGCTAATTTATAGATTTTTTTCGCAATATTCATGCCGCCAAAAAACTGAGCACCGTCACGTAATGTGACGTAAATCGAGCGCGCTCAAACTTCCCATCATTCTGATTACGGTAGTCATTTTGTCACCCTCATCATGGCAAAGACACGGAGAAATGCATATGATGCAGCTTTCAATTGAAGGCGATCGATTCTGGCTGTTGGAAAAGGAAATAGAGCTGCTGCACGGGAGCTTGGCCTTAATGAGTCGATGAAAAGACGTTGGAAACAGCAGCGTGAGGAACTGACTCAGTGCAAAAAGACAACAAAAAGCTTTGAGGGAAGAAAAGCAGATGGCCCGAACTAGAAATAAATTCATTAGGCCTTAGGCGTTTTTATATTTTTGTTTAGTATGTTTAGCCATAAATGTAATTGTAAAACCTGGAGTTTTGTCATTTTATGAATCATGTCTTACCTTGTTTCAAAGTAGCCTAGCCAAAAAATCTGACCATAGAAATGTTGACGGAATTATTTTGTAAACACTTCCTCATATGCCATTGAAACCAGCGTTTATCTCATTTTCTAACTTTCTTTCGTTGTCCGTTAGCCAAAAGCACAATACTCATATTAGCAACCCATGCTAGTTGTTGCATCAATAGTCATGTTAGCAACCCATTCTAGTTGTTGCATCAGTAGTAATATTTGCAACCCATGCTAGTTTGTGCGCCAATAGTCAATTAGCAACCCGTGCTAGTTGTTGCGTCAGTAGTCATATTAGCAACCCGTGCTAGTTGTTGCATCAGTAGTCACATTAGTCGATGATAAGACGTTGGAAACAGCAGCGTGAGGAACTGACTCAGTGAAAGACAACAAAAGCTTTCAGAGGGAAGAAAAGCAGATGGCCCGAACTAGAAAATGAGCTTGAAGACTGGGTCAACACACAGAGAGCAGACGGCCGAGGTGTTTCAACTGTGCAGATCCGACTGAAAGCCAAAACAATCGCCACCGCAATGAAGTTTGAGGATTTTAGAGGTGGACCATCGTGGTGTCTAAGATTTATGAGACGTAAAGTCCTGTCCATCAGGGTACGGACGAGTCTGTGTCAGCAGCTCCCTCCCGACTACGAGGAAAAAGTTTCAAACTTCCGCAAATTCACTGATGCAAAGATAGCGGAGCTTTCCATCCGCCCGCACGACATCATAAATATGGATGAGGTTCCTCTGACGTTTGACCTGCCTCTCACTCGGACTGTCAACAGGAAATGCGAATCATCCGTCACGCTGAAAACAACTGGGCATGAAAAAACGCAAAGTTCATTTGTTTCAATGTACCGGTAGGCACCTGCGGCTTATAGACATGTGCCGCTTATTTATGTACAAAATACATATTATTTAAAAAATTCAGTGGGTGCGGCTTATATTCAGGTGCGCTTAATAGTCCGGAAATTACGGTACTCTTTAATGGTTCAGGAATCCATTTCAGATGTAATTACTATTTTCTTGGTAGTTATGAATGGCTTCTCTAACAATGCGTTTGTCCTCGTGCAGGGAGCTGAAGAAGGCCCAGCAGGCCAAAGTAGCCGCAGAGGAGAAGGTTCTGATCTCTGATAGGGTCCTGACGCGCTCCACCCTCCAGTCCAGCAGGAGCTCCAGGCTCATCGGCAAGAAGATGAACCGCTCAGTCAGCCTGACCATCTACTGAGCGGGCCAACTGCCAACACAAATGGGTATCATACAGGGTCGTATTCACTAGACACGACATGGGGGGGGAAACCAGGCCAAAACGGAGTGGGACTACCTGAAATTGTCCAATTAGAAATGCTTGTTTTTTGTTGCAAAACTTTTTCCTACTGTGTGCTCTAATGAATACGACCCTGGTTGCACTCAACAGGGAACTGGGCAAGCCTCCCTAGGCAGACATGGAGAGATGGGCTTCAGAGTGTCATAACCAACTATGATAGTTCTTACTGTTTGGCACTTGGAAAGGGTTAGTAAGACAATGGACAAAAATGATTTGACTAAAGAGTGAAAGGGTTGTTACCTTCCCAAGCACTTGGCATGTTCTGGCAATTTCTATTCAATAACAAAGCCGATATTTGTTTTTAATGAAATGTGGGCGCATGCTAGAACATTCTGTAGGCAGTGTGAGGGTTTGGGATGGTGTGATACAAATTTGCGCCTTAGTCTGTTATACCTGATGTCAGGTAGTGGAACTGGACCATTGACTAGGAATGATACAATGAGCACTTTGAACTTGCCTTATGCAAACTGTTTTGCTCATTTGGTAGAGCATGGCGCTTGTAATGCCAGGGTTGTGGGTTCTATTCTCACGGGGGACCAGTACGGGGAAAAAGTATGAAAATGTATGCACTAAGTTGCTCGAGTAAGAGTGTCTGCTAAATGTAAAAGTGCATACTGCTGCTATACATGTTGGTTTGTCTTGAACTGTAGTGGAGTTCAGTGAATTTATCAATTCCATTCAGATGTTTAGAATAGTTTCAGTAATCAATCTCTTCTGTAAAACATGGTGTTTCAATGTGTTGCATCTGTAATACATTTCCTATCTGAAGTTCATTATGTACTGAGTTGTGTACACTGATTGTTTAAGATGTTTTACTCATGTTAATTATTCATGATGAGTCATCCAATCTGTGTAATGGGTTGGTCAAAGTGGATCATTGTGTCGAGCCCTGGTGTCTTTTATTTTATATATGATGCATGGAGCCACTGGACAATTGTTTTAGTAAAGTCAGTATTTTAAGCTTGCACTTAACTTCTGTTCAAAACCTATCGCAACTGTATCATTATTGACTCATTTACATTTGTACATGTTTTACAACGATGTAGGTTATTTTGACCGCTATTGGTTTCATGTTATTTGTTCAAATTTTAATAAATTCACTCCTGATAATATGGATGCCTTGGAACTGTCATGTTTGTGGATGGATGTTTCTGTAAACAAAAACAACTGGCACTACACATGGTAGTCTGTTGGAAAGACCGCGTTATCTACGGTACGAAATTAAGATAAATTAGAGATGGTGGTCTTTCAGATTATACAGACAAACTTTGTTTCATACAGTTTATTGTATATTGATCGTCTGTACCACTATGCAACAGACTTGTTCATTGTTGGGACATGTTTTTATGACGCTATTATTTGTTGCCAATTGACCGTTTACTCATCACAATTGAATACTGATGAAAGCTTCACAACTATCCGCTATGTAGTGCTACCATACAGTCATTGGGTGATACGGTCTCAGTTTCCTGCTGCGACACTCGATCACGTGCCTGTTTTATGTGTCAGTGTCCGAAAAAGTTGCAGCTTTACTTTGACATCGAGCGCACCAGGGGCTACGAACATGGGACTACTACGGGATGAATTTCTGAAGTCAATATGGCACGCATTCACAGCCTTGGACGTGGATCAAAGTGGGAAAGTGTCCAAATCACAGCTTAAGGTAGGCTTTAAAGCGTAGTTAGTAAGCCTACAGTATTATTTCATTAAGTAAAATTAACGATTGTTTGCCTTTTGATAAATTAACCGAAATCTAAATTAATTCCAACCGTGGAATATTTTCTCATGTTGCTGATCCGAATATCAGACCCAAACAAAAGGTTCTGATCAGTTGGAGAAAAAAATAATTGACCATGTATAATTCACTATACACTATACTTTTATGTGTTGCTTCGCTTCCCTCACATCAGGGAATTTTGTGTCAACTGCCAAGTGATAATTCAGTCGGCAACATCGACAGCAAAGTAAAGACAAACTTCTCCTGCCCCTCAACTCACAGGCTACTCAGTTTCTACTTATATGAGTAGTATTTTATCTTACTCATATCTATGTCTAGCCTTTTCTCACAAAAACAGGAATAACAATGGTTCTATGGAAATAGCCTTTGTTGATTGACAGATACCCATGAATGTGGGACATGCATGACTTGATGATAATCTTGCTTTACACGCGATATTCTGTAATTTGTACAGAATCTACAGTAAGAGTGTTGAGATTGTAAAAGGCAAGGGGCACTGCTTTGGAAGGCTAGGTCTTGTTTTCCTGTCTGTGTCTGCCTGGTGGTCTGTGTACCAGCTAGACTCTGATGAAGACACTCCACTAAACATTTACCGACCTGAACGTCTTTTGGACGTATTGTTTGGTCCGTTTTTTTGGTGCTGTCTGGACTGACTGTATTTTTTTTATTTTTTTATTTGGTGCAGTCCAGACCGGCTTTGATTTCAACATCCAAGGACGTTGATTTTTGGTCCGGACTGGACAAAATCTGAACCAATCATAGACGTATATACATACTTTCGACATCCAGAAAATAAGTATTTTCGATGTCTGGAAATGTTGTCTTTTCATCTTTCATTCAGCACCTAAATTCCACCTGAGCTATCACGAAACACTGCATAGTGAACATCCTGACTGGCTCGGAAATGTTGTCAACCATCCATTGTTAATATTATTTTTCAGACAGTCCAGTCTGTCCCATTTGTCTAGATTATAGATGTTCATGAGTGGCTTGTTTATAAATATCATAAGATTTATTTTGATATATTTACTTCACTCTACATCTCAACAAGGACCTTTTCAACACACTTTTTGTAAATGTTTCCAGGAAGGAACAGAAGTAATGCTTGGGCAGTGATACTTGAACTGACAGCAACACATGCTGAGTCATGCATGTCAATGTGATCTTAGACTTAACAGAGGTCCTTTTGAAAAATCACCATGTAATTGTGTTAATGGGAGTATGATGCCCACTTGTATGAGGAATCTTTTTGATATCCCTTGGACACCCCAATATTACTGTAACATCATCTCTACTATGCCCAGTGAATACCAACAGTATGACAGTAACCTCGCCCCCAGACTCATTGTGCATAGCCTGTATAAAATGCTTCTGAGCATTGGGGGGAAGTACCTGGTGAATGATATTACTATGACAGCAACGGTTTCCCTGACTGCATGACTGATCTGACTGTGGCTCTACAGGTGCTCTCTCATAACCTGTGCACTGTGATGAAGATACCCCATGACCCAGTGGCCCTGGAGCAGCACTTTAAGGATGACGATGAGGGCCCTGTGTCCAACCAGGGCTACATGCCCTACCTCAATAGATTCATACTGGACAAGGTGAGCAGTAAGAGCAACTAGCCTGGTCCCAGATTTGTTTGTGCTCTTTCCAACTCCATTGCTCATTGTCATGCCAAGTGGTGCAGCAGTCTAAGTCACTGCATCTCAGTGCTAGAGGCGTCACTACAGACCCTGGTTTGATCCCAGGCTATATCACAACCGGGGAGGGTTTGGCTGAGGTAGGCCATCATTGTAAAATAAGAATTTGTTCTTAACTAACTTAAATCAAATAAATTAAATAAAAGTGACAAGGAGTTGGCAGACTTCAAATCAAAGTTTATCTGATCACAGTTTAGCAGATGTTGTAGCAAGTGCAGCTACTAGCTCCTAACAATGCAGTAAAATGTCAAACCGACATTGCACTCAGGCTGCTGAGCACCTGAGTCATCCTGTCTCCTCACCTCAGTGGGTCTGTTAGTGGAGGGCTCTGTTTGGTGATTTCATCGGGGTGTTAGGTCCATAGAAATAGAACCACTAGAATGGACATAGCCTCTAGGTCTCTAGGAGTATGAGGTGTAACTCTGGAGTGCCGTATCCCCATAGGGGATGATAAGACTTAATGGGAAGTGTTTTATGGGTGCCTTTAGAAAAATAGTTTAAATCAATGTTTTTCTGTATATAATTTTCCTTGCTCATAATATGATGAGCGTTGTTGCTATTTTCAGTATTTATCTTAGTTTTTAAGATATGCATGTCACCCGTATTAAAATGTATTGGTTTTTGAGAAATAAATGGAGCAAGCAGGATCTGTTTGACCTTGAACAAGGCTGCCATTGTTATGGTAGGTCTACTGTGTGAGTAGCAGAATCTTTCTGTTTCACAGCCATCAAGGAGGTGTGAGACCCACCATTGTGAGTTATCGAAAGAAAAAACATGTGTGCTGAAAATTACTGCAATGAGTGCAAGAAAATATAGCCTTCGTTTCAAAACAAACGTCCATTCAACTTACATCAGCTACTCCTATTTCCTTCTGTGTCATACATTGCATTTAGAAGTGAAGGGTTAACACGCACACTACTATAGATAGATTCCAGAACATGATGATTGCATGATGCAGAGTCTTTGGTTTTCGCTGAGTTTGTTTTCTAGAAAAGCTTCACAATCTGATTGGTAAACACCTTGTTGTTACGCGTATTGCAGGGGTTCTCAAACTTTTTGGGGCCTGGGAGCCTTTTTGTGATAGCAAATTTATAGAGACCGACTAATAATCAGAACACGACTCGAGTGAGATAAAAAAAAAAATAGCATACAAGGAGTTTTATTATGACTTCGGCAGTGCATGGGAAGGAAGATTTTAAAGGCCCATCTATTGGCATCAGAGAGATAACAATTACTCATGTCCTTCTTAATATTCAAGCAGTCAGCCATTGGTAATGAATGCACTGACTTTGTAAACACCAGTGATAAAGCAAGAAGTGATCTTAAAAGTTTTTGTCCTCAGTTCTCTAGTTGGCAGACCATCAGATATAGCCCACATCTGTAGACTTGCAAGGCTTGCCAACTGTTTCCATAGCAATAACACTAACACTGATGTCAATTAGTAAACTGCTTTAGTCCTAGCGCTATTTGTACTTGGGGGCTATTTCCTTGCCTTTCTCCTCCGGAATCTGACTTGAATTGAAATGAAGAGACGAAGAACATTATGTTTGTACTTCACATCCTGTGGGCTAAAACGTAGGGCAGAGAAATATTAGGCTACTACTGACCCTTTCTAATCTTATTGCCCTTACTTACAGTATGTTGAAGAAAAATAGGAGAAGTTGTTTTGTTCTGTTTTGTGTAAATGTTGGCTTTGTTTATGTTAATTACAGGTTAGGGATAACTTTGACATACTGGAGTTCAACAATGTGTGCTGGACCCTGTGTTTCAAGAAAAACATCAACATGAGCCATCTTCTCATCTCCAACGATGACGCCTTCAAGGTCTGGTGCATCTTCAACTTCCTGTCTGAAGACAGGTACCCACTGGTTATCATCACAGAGGAAGTGAGAGACAAGACAACACCTTTAATACACATACATATCTTATTTGTTTAGTTGTAATTATGCTCTTTCAGTTAAAATGATTCCCATTCATACCACAGGACTGACTCGCTGTGTCCTTTCCTCCTCCCCTCCTCTCCTCCAGATTGAGTACTTCCTGCGGAAGCTGATGGAGGCCATGGGAGGCATTTGGAATCAGGAGAGGTTTGATGATTACAAGCTCAGGTTGAACAGGAAGCAGCAATGCCTGAGTGCCTGGGAGCTGATAGAGCTGGTTGGCATGGGCCACTTCAGTAAGGGCATGAACCGCCAGACCCTGTCCATGGGCATCTCTGAGGTCTTCCAGGAGCTCATACTGGATGTTCTCAGACAGGTTCGCCTGCGGTACCCTCTCTCACTACACTTTATGCATCCCAAATGGGACCATATTCCCTYTGTAGTGCAATACTTTTAASCAGAACRCATAGGGCTCTGTTCAAAAGTACTGCACTAKATAGGGAATAGGGTGCRATTTYGGACACAGTGACRGTCTACTCTACACTGACCTCTMTCAGARCTCTGCTGGMGGTAACAATAAKATAGATATAGATAAGATATTACAATCTTGAGTGTGATAGATTCATGTATTTTTTCCTGAAGGGCTACATGATGAAAAAAGGCCACAAAAGGAAAAATTGGACAGAGCGCTGGTTTGTGCTTGGACCAAACTCTATGTCATACTATGTGAGTGAGGACCTCACTGACAAGAAGGGGGAAATTTTGCTGGACCGCAACTGTTGTGTGGAGGTAATAACAATGTATTATTCCATTGGTCACTCTTAATGGTATCATTTAACTCCTAAATAAATTGTGTGGAGCGTTGGAATGCATGCTAGCCCACCTTTGTTAACCAGCTTCCTTTGGCATTGTTAACCCATAGCCTACGATTTCCGCGACCCCACGTAAATGTAATTAACATAATAAAACAATCCCCATCAAAATCTGTCTGTTTAAGTTAGAGATATATGTTTTTTTGCATGGGCTACGTCTCAATCCACCGCATCCACCGATATTGCCCTTCCGCATCTGCGTTGAAAGGTGGCAGGGCTAGAGCGGTGTTTGTCAGACCATGAAACATCACGAAAAAACTGTATTTTCATGAAAACGTGTGTAGCGTTCGCATTCCACTGATTTCAAAACTCGGTCCTCCAGAAAGTGGAGACTAACACCTTTGCAGTTCTACTACGTGATATCTTTCAAAAAAGCTGTGTTAGAAAGGATTACCTACACATTCTGACCAGCTCATGTTATAGACAGAAGTGTGCTACATGGCAGACCAATCCGAACTCATCTCTCGGCATGTCCAGCCCATCCATTATCTCAGCCAATCATGGCTAGCGGGAACGTTCCTGTCTTTTTCTGTGGCTAAACCAACTAGGCTCGTAATTTAACCATTTTATTTGTATTTACAGATGGCATACAAGCTTGTAAATGTTTTTAAAGTTTTTTATTAGTATTAATTTTTATCCCTTTTTTCTACCCAATTTTGTGGTATTTTGTGGTAGTTACAGTCTTGTCTCATCGCTGCGACTCCTGTACAGACTCGGGAGAGGCGAAGGTCGAGAGCCGTGCGTCCTCCGAAACACAACCCAACAAAGCCGCACTGCTTCTTGACACAATGCCCACTTAACCCGGAAGCCAGCCACATCAATGTGTCGGAGGAAACACCGCACACCTGGCAACCGTGTCAGCATGCACTGTGCCTGGCCCGCCACAGGAGTCGCTAGTGCGCGATTGGACAAAGATACCCCTGCCGGCCAAACCCTCCCCTAACCCAGACGACGCTGGGCCAATTGTGCACCACCCCATGGGTCTCCTGGTCACGGCCGGCTGCGACAGAGACTGGACTCATACCCAGAATCTCTAGTGGCACACTCGGGACGCCCACACGTTTGTTATTAAGGCACATGAAAGTTCACATGTTCCAGAAGGCATTTCTGCCAAAAGAATGCATTTTGATTTAAAAAAATAAAGAAAATACGTTCAAATGGCTCTCCTGTGAAGTAGTGACACGCGACATACACCTAGTTTCCTGAAATGAGTCTCAAATTCAATGTTTCATCAAACTCTAGAGGGTTAATGAGGTCAACACAAGGAAGTGTGCAGTGAGTGTGTGACGTCTTGTTCTCTCTGCAGTCTCTACCAGACAAGGAGGGGAAGAAATGTCTCTTTATAGTTAAGTGCAGCGACAAAAGCTTTGAGATCAGCGCATCGGATAAGAAGAGGAAACAAGAATGGATTCAAGGTAAAGTGACCAATCCCTCACCACCATTTTAACATATTCTGTAAACAGCAAAGCTTTTTTCTCACCACATTAGGGTTTATTTTAAATCTCAGAGGAACTTAAACACACAGCTGGGCCAGAGTGATGTGAGTGTATCAGGGTGTGAGGGTGCTGCATTAGATAAAGCAGCCAGCCTTTCTTTATCTGACTCTCCTACCCTCCCCTCCCAGCCATCCAAACATGCATCCAGCTGCTGAGGTTGGGCCTGCCCTCTCCGCACCGTGAGGCCAGGCTACGGCGCAGGGAGGTCAGGCAGAAACAGCAGGCCGAGCAGGGGGAGCTGGAGGAGAGGATGAGGCTGCTGCAGATAGCCAATGAAAACAAGCATAGACAGCTGGAGTCCATGACGAAGGTACTCTGTGTTTCGCTCCCTCTGTCACTTTGTCCTCTCTCTGTCAATTCAATTCAAAGGGCTTTAATGGCATGGGAACCATATGTTTACATTGCCAAAGCAAGTGAAATAGATAATTAACAAAAGTGAAATAAAAAATCAGAAATTAACAGTAAAATAGTAGAGACATTTGTGCAATGTGCAAATAGTTGAAGTACAAAAGGGAAAATAAATTAACATAAATATGGGTTGTATTTACATAGTTTTTTGTGCTTCACTTGTCCTTTTCTTGTGGCAACAGGTCACAAATATTGCTGCTGTGATGGCACACAGTGGTATTTCACCTAATAGATATGGGAGTTGATCAAAAAACATTTTGTTTTCAAATTCTTTGTGGGTCTGTGTAATCTGAGGGAAATATGTGTCTCTTATATGGTCATACATTTGGCTGGAGGTTAGAAAGTGCAGCTCACTTTCCATCTCTTTTTGTGGGCAGTGTGCACATAGCCTGTCTTCTCTCGAGAGCCAGGTCTGACTACGGCGGCCTCTCAATAGCAAGGCTATGCCCACTGAGTCGGAAGTCAAAGCTTTCCTTAGAGCATGTGGGCTGAGCAAACATTTAACAGAGAACACACAAAAAAATCTATCAATTATTTGTACTTTGAGGCACTTTTAAACACAGGGGCCCCTCAGGGGTGTGTGCGCAGTCCCCTCCTGTACTCCTTGTTCGCTCATGACTGCACGGCCAGACTCCAACACCATCATTAAGTTTGCCGATGTCACCGTGGTCAGGTATTTTGCTTTGTTTTTTGGTTAGTTCTTTTCAATGTGTCAAGTATATTTTAGTTTTCTCTAATTGTGTTTCTGTCCTGGGGTCTGTTTGTGTTTGTGAACAGAGCCCCAGGACCAGCTTGCTGAGGGAACTAGGGATGGGAATTTGACCTTCTGTTCGAGTACCCTCATGATTTTTTTCTGGAGTACTCAAAATAAAATAAGCTATTTTTAGAACACTGGAAAAAAGATGTGCGTATTTGTCTACAGTATATGCCAACAGTGAGCAACAATGCCTAATTTATCAGAATGTTACAGATAACGAATCCTAATTGCTAAATTGCCTTTAATATATTCAGTCAATAAAAAAACAAGTGCCATTTAAGATTAATTTATTGACACTGTAATAACAACTGGTTATATTGTATCGTCGAAGACATTCTTCAAAAAGGTAGTCTATGGCTGTACAATGGCATATCCTTATTTTGTTAATTTAGCAGACAAGATGCTCATTTTTCCTAAGCCCTTATTACACTCGACACCTATTTTATAGTAAAAAAAATGATGTAATATAACAGAATAAAAGATAACGGAATAGTGCGAAGTGATTCGCATCTCATGTCTGGAACAGTTGTTCTCAAAGAGGGATCATTTGAAACAGGGCTCAATTTGGCGAGTTGAAAGACACATTTTTCAAGGATACAAACCAAAATCTGTCTTCTTTTCAATATACAGACATTCGATTTAGTTTATTATGCGAGTTCCTTAGAATTTTCCAAATGGATGAACAATTCTACATGGTAAGGAATTATGGCCAGGACATGTGTTTAGTGAGTAGGCCTAGGCTCAAGGATTATGATGGAAATACGCTCTTTGTCTTTATCAAGCAAAAGTTTCAGCATATTTTCAGTGTGGAACCTGTCTATGTTTAACAACATTTATTCTAACAAATTCTAAACGCTAGCAGTGCATAACCCTAACATTAAATGAAGACCAAATGGGCCTCCTGAGTGGCGCAGCGGTCTGAGGCACTGCATCGCAGTGCTAGAGGCGTCACTACAGATCCGGGTCCGAGCCCGGGCTGTGTCGCAGCCGGCCGTGACCGGGAGATCCATGAGGCGTGTCGTGGAATATTTCTGATTCAAAGGAGAGAGACTTTTAGATATATTAAAAACTAAAAAACGTGATTATTCATTATTGCAACAATGGAGCTGGTCAATAGCCACCCTTAAGTTACACGCTACCCAAACCGGATGCGTCGCATGCGTGAGCGTTGCAAAATAAATGTACGCATACATGTTATTCAATCATTAAACCCACACTGCTCGCGCGCACCAACGAGCATCTGCGTTGCCAAGCTATAAAATGGAAGTTGCTTCTATTTGTGACGCTGAACGCGATGCAAGTCCTGCCTCTCCCATCTCCTCATTGGCTTTTAGAAGCATATACCCATCTTCTCATTGGTTATACCCACGTGGTTTGATTGAAAGATGAAATGAGGTCGGTCGGTCAGTTGTGGTAATACACCTTATTATGAAAGTTAGATGCCAATCGCCATATAAAGTCGGTTGACTGTTTTATGTGTGGATTAATTGTCGGAGTAGAGGACCTGGTGCATTTCAGGTAAAATAACAACTCAACATTTATATCCAAGGACAAATTAGCTAGCAACAGCAAGCCAACTAAATAGGACAAATTAGCTAGCAACTGCAAGCTATCTAGCTAAATTGCCATAAATGTTTAATGCTTTTTGACCTGTCCCCAAATTAGCATAATTGGTTTACAGTTTGTTTTGATATTTCAACCTGTGTGTTGTGATCACGTTTGGTGTGGGGGGACAAAATCAATTTGCGCACGCGGACGCACGTGCTGGTCCGGTTTTGGCATGGTGTTAAGTGATTGCTGAGAGCCCAACGAACAGATTTGGGTTATAGCTCTTTATAGCAAAGTACATCCTCCTGAATGTTCATGACAAACAACAGATGTGTAGAATTATACAAAGGTACATTGTGATATCAAGCAACAGACAGCAAGATTTACATTGCGCCAGGTTTCTGTCTCTAAGTCATTTACTACTTGTTTATACAGAAATACTAATGCAACATAGGACACTAGGTCCTTCCCTCAAATTATGAAGTCCAGTTCATCTGCGATGTGGAAGAAATAAACTGGAGGGAGGGTTTGCCTGTTCCTGGCAGACAGGCCAACATTTCACACAGACACTAATCATGGAATGCAGTCTTTAGGTTTTATCAGGCATCGTAAATCAACTGTCAGCGTTAAGCCTCAGAGGCTCCTCTCAGAAAAACAGACAGAGTGTGAAATGACTAATATAAGAATACATTCTAATATTGAGCAATGTGAATAACATAATGTTGTAATTTCCACCACAGGCAGCGCACAATTGTCCCAGCGTTGTCCTGGTTAGGGGAGGGTTTGGCATGCCGGGATGTCCTTGTCCTGTTGTGCTCTAGCGACTCCTGTGGCATGCCGGGCGCATGCACTTGTTTCCTCTGACATATTGGTGCGGCTGGCTTCCAGGTTAAGCGAGCAGTGTGTCAGTGACTCAATTATTCCAAAACTGCAGCTCATTGTTGGAACACATATTTTCCTACTTCAGTCAACCAGTCCATTTAGAATTTGAGGGACAAGGAGGGCAAAGGGAATTTCGGGAGCAGAACTGCAATGCTTAGTTTGCTTTATTTTTTATTGTGTCCTGCAAATGCACATGTACAAATGGAATACTAGAGTCAAGGCAAATTAACATTGTCTTTTTTGACCAAATAGTTTTACAGTATTGGAAAAAATTTGATCTCTGGTTAAAGACAAATTATTGAGGTCAGTTCAAGTACTCAAGTACTTTATTTCTCATGCCAGTCCTTGGAGGGGACTCTTCTCTAGGTTCATCTCTCTGTAGATGATGGCTTTGTTATGAAAGGTTTGGGAATTGCTTCCGTTTAGGTGGTCCTAGAATTTAACGGCTCTTTTCTGGATCTTGATAATTAGCGGTTATTGTCCTAATTCTGCTCTGCATGTGTTATTTAGTGTTTGAATTTGTACATTTGGTGTTTGTCCCATTTTGTGACTTATTGGTTGGTGAGCGGACCCCAGACCTCACAACCATAAAGGACAATGGGTTCTATAACTGATTCAAATATATTTCGCTAGATCCTAATTGGGATAATTAATTTTATGTTCACAGCTTTGTGGACGTTACCTGTGGTGCTGATGTTTAGCCCGAGGTAGGTATAGTTTATTGTGTGCTCTAGGGCAATGGTGTCTAAGTGGAATTTGTGTTTGTGATCCACGCAACTGGACCATTTTTGGAACACCATTATTTTTGTCTTAATGAGATTCACTGTCAGGGCCCAGGTCTGACAGAATCTGTGCAGAAGATCTATGTGCTGCTGTAGGCCCTCTTTGGTTGGGGACAGAAGAACCACATCAGCAAACAGTAGACATTTGACTCAAATTCTAGTAGGTGAGGTTGGGTGCTGCAGAATGTTCTAGTGCCCTCGACAATTCAAATTGTTCAAATCAAATTGTATTGGTCACATACACATGGTTAGCAGATGTTAATGCGAGTGTAGCGTAATGCTAGTGCTTCTAGTTCTGACCATGCAGTAATATCTAACAAGTAATCTAACAATTTCACAACAACTATCTTTTACACACAAGTGTAAAGGAATGAATAAGAATATGTACATATAAATATATGGATGAGCGATGGCCATGGTATATACAGAGTTGTAACGCTTGTCTTCCTCCTCGTCTGAGGAGGAGCAAGGATCGGACCAAAATGCAGCGTGGTTTGAATACATACTTATTGTTTATTAAACGAAGACAGAAAAACACTTAAACAAACTACAAAACAATAAACGACGTGAACAGACCTGAACTTGAGAACATATAAAAATGAACGCACGAACAGGAACAAACGAACGAACGAAACGTAACAGTACRGTGTGGCGAACAAACACAGACACAGCAACAATCACCCACAAACAAACAGTGTGGACAYCCTACCTAAATATGGTTCTCAATCAGAGGAAACGTAAAACACCTGCCCCTGATTAAGAACCATATCAGGCTAATACAACGAACCCAACATAGAAACACATAACAGAATGCCCACCACAACTCACGCCCTGACCATACTAAACAAATACAAAACAAGGGAAAACAGGTCAGGAACGTGACAGAACCCCCCCCTCAAGGGGGTCTGGGTGGGCATCTGTCCACGGTGGCGGCTCTGGCTCTGGACGTGGTCCCCACCCCACCATAGTTAATCCCCGCTTCCGTTTGGCCTCCTTTAATGTCGACCCTCCATATAAACCCCACTGCGATTAAGAGGCAGCACCGGACTAAGGGAACACCGGACTGAGGGGCCGGCACCGGACTGAGGGGGCGGCACCGGACTGAGGGGCGGCACCGGACTGAGGGGCGGCTCCGGACTGAGGGGCGGCTCCGGACTGAGGGGCGGCTCCGGACTGAGGGACGGCTCTGGCAGGTCATGGCTGGCTGACGGCTCTGGCAGGTCATGGCTGGCTGACGGCTCTGGCAGGTCATGGCTGGCTGACGGCTCTGGCAGGTCATGGCTGTCTGACGGCTCTGGCAGGTCATGGCTGGCTGACGGCTCTGGCAGGTCATGGCTGGCTGACGGCACTGCAGGTCATGGTTGGCTGACGGCACTGGCAGTCATGGCTGGCTGACGGCACTGGCAGGTCATAGCTGGCGGGCGGCTCTGGCTGCTCCTGTCTGGCGGGCGGCTCTGGCTGCTCCTGTCTGGCGGGCGCTCTGGCTGCTCCTGTCGGGCGGGCGGCTCTAGCGGCTCCTGTCTGGCGGACAGCTCTAGCGGCTCCTGACTGACGGACGGCTCTAGCGACTCCTGACTGACGGACGGCTCTGAAGGCTCAGGACAGACGGGCGGCTTTGAGGCTCAGGACAGACGGGCGGCTTTGAAGGCTCGGACAGACGGGCGCTTTGAAGGCTTAGGACAGACGGGCGGCTTTGAAGGCTCAGGACAGACGGGCAGTTCAGACGGCGCTGGGCAGACGGATAGCGCAGACGGCACTGGGCAACGGGCAGTGCAGGCGGCTCCGGCAGACGGGCAGTGCAGGCGGCACTGGCAGACGGCAGACTCTGGCCGGCTGAGGCACACAGTAGGCTGGTGCATGGTGCCGAACTGGTGGTACCGGGCTAAGGACACGCACTTCAAGGCTTGTGCGTGGAGCACCAACAGGTCGCACAGGGCTCTGGAGACGCACAGGAGGCTTGGTGTGTGGTGCCGGAACTGGTGGTACCAGGCTGGAGAACACGCACCATAGGGCGAGTGCGTGGAGGAGGAACAGGGCTCTGGAGACGCACAGGAAGCCTGGTGCGTGGTGTTAGCACTGGTGGTACTGGCTGGAGCGGGGAGGTGGCGCCGGATATACCGGACCGTGCAGGCGTACTGGCTCCCTTGAGCACCGAGCCTGCCCAACCTTACCTGGTTGAATGCTCCCCGTAGCCCGACCAGTGCGGGAGGTGGAATAACCCGCACTGGGCTGTGTTGGCGAACCGGGGACACCATGCGTAAGGCTGGTGCCATGTATGCCGGCCCGAGGAGACGCACTGGAGACCAGACGCGTTGAGCCGGCTTCATGGCACCTGGCTCAATGCTCAATCTAGCCCGGCCAGTGCGGGGAGGTGAATAACCCGCACCGGGCTAAGCACACGTACAGGAGACACCGTGCGCTTTACCGCATAACACGGTGTCTGCCCGTACTTTCGCTCTCCACGGTAAGCTCGGGGAGTTGGCGCAGGTCTCCTACCTGACTTCGCCACACTCCCTTGTAGCCCCCCTCAATAATTTTTTGGGCTGACTCACAGGCTTCCAGCCTCGCTTCCGTGCTGCCTCCTCATACCACCGCCTCTCGGCTTTAGCTGCCTCCAGCTCTTCACGATGGCGGCGATATTCTCCAGTTGTGCCCAGGGTCCCTTACCGTCCAGAATTTCCTCCCATGTCCAGAAACTCTGCGATCGCTGCTGCTGCTTTTTCCCACGCTGCTTGGTCCTGGTTGGTGGGTGATTCTGTAACGCTCGGCTTCCTCCTCATCTGAGGAGGAGCAAGGATCGGACCAAAATGCAGGCGTTTGAATACATACTTATTGTTTTATTAAACGAAGACGGAAAAACACTTAAACAAACTACAAAACAATAAACGACGTGAACAGACCTGAACTTGAGACATATAAAAATGAACGCACGAACAGAACAAACGAACGAACGAAACGTAACAGTACCGTTGTGGCGAACAAACACAGACACAGCAACAATCACCCACAAACAAACAGTGTGGACAACCTACCTAAATATGGTTCTCAATCAGAGGAAACGTAAAACACCTGCCCCTGATTAAGAACCATATCAGGCTAATACAACGAACCGCAACATAGAAACACATAACATAGAATGCCCACCCCAACTCACGCCCTGACCATACTAAACAAATACAAAACAAGGGAAAACAGGTCAGGAACGTGACAAGAGTACTGTATATAGATATGAGATGAGTAATGTAGGGTATGTAAACATCATATAAAGTGGCATTGTTTAAAGTGACTAGTGATACATTTATTACATCCAATTTTTTTATTATTAAAGTGGCTAGAGATGTGTCAGTATGCTGGCAGCTGCCACTTAGTGTTAGTGATGGCTGTTTAACAGTCTGATGGCCTTGAGATGAAGCTGTTTTTCAGTCTCTCGGTCCCAGCTTTGATGCACCTGTACTGACCTCGCCTTCTGGATGATAGCGGGGTGAACAGGCAGTGGCTCGGGTGGTTGTTGTCCTTGATGATCTTTTTGGCCTTACTGTGACATCGGGTGGTGTAGGTGTCCTGGAGGGCAGGTAGTTTCCCCCCGGTGATGCGTTGTGCAGACCTCACTACCCTCTGGAGAGCCTTACGGTTGTGGGCGGAGCAGTTGCCATACCAGGCGGTGATACAGCCCGACAGGATGCTCTCGATTGTGCATCTGTAAAAGTTTGTGAGTGTTTTTGGTGACCAGCCAAATTTCTTCAGTCTCCTGAGGTTGAAGAGGTGCTGTTGCGCCTTCTACACCACTCTGTGTGGGTGGACCATTTCAGTTTGTCCGTGATGTGTACGCCGAGGAACTTAAAACTTTCCAACTTCTCCACTACTGTCCCGTCGATGTGGATAGGGGGGTGCTCCCTCTGCTGTTTCCTGAAGTCCACGATCATCTCCTTTGTTTTGTTGACGTTGAGTGTGAGGTTATTTTCCTGACACCACACTCCGAGGGCCCTCACCTCCTCCCTGTAGGCCGTCTCATCGTTGTTGGCAATCAAGCCTACCACTGTAGTGTCGTCTGCAAACTTGATGATTGAGTTGGAGGCGTGCATGGCCACGCAGTCATGGGTGAACAGGGAGTACAGGAGAGGGCTGAGAACGCACCCTTGTGGGGCCCCAGTGTTGAGGATCAGCGGGGTGGAGATGTTGTTTCCTACCCTCACCACCTGGGGGTATCCCGTCAGAAAGTCCAGGACCCAGTTGCACAGGGCGGGGTCTAGACCCAGGGTCTCGAGCTTAATGACGAGTTTGTAGGGTACTATGGTGTTGAATGCTGAGCTGTAGTCGATGAACAGCATTCTTACATAGCTATTCCTCTTGTCCAGATGCGTTAGGGCAGCATTCATTGTGATTGCGATTGCATCATCTGTGAACCTATTGGGGCGGTAAGCAAATTGGAGTGGGTCTAGGGTGTCAGGTAGGGTGGAGGTGTTATAATCCTTGACTAGTCTCTCAAAGCACTTCATGATGACGGAAGTGAGTAGTCATAGTCGTTTAGCTCAGTTATCTTAACTTTCTTGGAAACAGGAACAATGGTGGCACTCTTGAAGCATGTGGGAATAGCAGACTGGGATAGGGATTGATTGAATATGTCCGTAAACACACCAGCAAGCTGGTCTGCGCATGCTCTGAGGACGCGGCTAGGGATGCCGTCTGGGCCGGCAGCCTTGCGAGGGTTAAGACATTTAAATGTTTTACTCACGTTGGCTGCGGTAAAGGAGAGCCCACAGGTATTGGTAGCGGGCTGTGTCGGTGGTACTGTATTGTCCTCAAAGCGAGCAAAGAAGTTGTTTAGTTTGTCTGGGAGCAAGACATCGAGGTCCGCGACGGGCTGGTTTTCTTTTTGTAGTCCGTGATTGACTGTAGACCCTGCCACATACCTCTTGTGTCTGAGCCGTTGAATTGCGGACTCTACTTTGTCTCTATTGTAACGGCGTTCTAAATCTGCCTCCACCTCGGACGAGGAGGAGCATGGGTCAGACCAACACGCAGCGAGGTATGATGACATAAATGATATTTATTGAAATACGAAACGAACACGAAAACACTTGAAAATTACAAAATAACAAACACGACGTAGACAGACCTGAACGAGAGAACTTACATAAAACATGAAGAACGTACGAACAGGAACAGACTACATATACTAACGACAACGAAACAGTCCCGTGTGGTGCGAACATACACTGACACGGAAGACAACCACCCACAAACAAACAGTGTGAAACAGCCAACCTATATATGGTTCTCAATCAGAGGAAAACGTCAAACACCTGTCTCTGATTGAGAACCATATAAGGCTAATTTCAAGTGACCTAAACAAGAAACACAAAACATATAATGCCCACCCCAACTCACGCCCTGACCAACTAAACACATACAAAAAATAACATAAAACAGGTCAGGAACGTGACATCTATACTGACGCTTAGCTTGTTTGATTGCCTTGCGGAGGGAATAGCTACACTGTTTGTATTCGGTCATGTTTCCGGTCGCCTTGCCCTGATTAAAAGCAATGGTTCACGCTTTCAGTTTTGCGGGAATGCTGCCATCAATCCACGGTTTCTGGTTGGGGGAGGTTTTAATAGTCGCTGTGGGTACAACATCACCGATGCACTTGTTAATAAACTCGCTCAACAAATCAGCGTATACATCAATGTTGTTGTTCGACGCTATCCGGAACATATCCCAGTCCACGTGATCGAAGCAATCTTGAAGAGTGGAATCAGATTGGTCGGACCAGCGTTGAACAGACTTGAGCACGTGTGTTTCCTGTTTTAGTTTCTGTCTATAGGCTGGGAGCAACAAAATGGAGTCGTGGTCAGATTTGCCGAAAGGAGGGCAAGGGAGGGCTTTGTATGCGTCGCAGATGTTAGAGTAGCAATGATCCAGAATTTTACCAGCCCGGTTCGAGCATTTGATATGCTGATAAAATTTAGGGAGCCTTGTTTTCAGATTAGCATTGTTAAAATTCCCAGCTACAATAAATGCAGCCTCAGGATATGTGGTTTCCAGTCTACATAGAGTCAAATTAAGTACTTTCAGGGCCGTCGAGGTGGCGGGATATACACGAATGTGATTATAATCGAAGAGAATTCTCTTGGTAGATAATGCGGTCGACATTTGATTGTAAGGAATTCTAGGTCAGGTGAACGAAAGGACTTGAGTTCCTCTATGTTGTTATGATCACACCCCAACTCGTTAATCATAAGGCATACACCCCAGCCCTTCTTCTTACCAGAGAGATGTTTGTTTCTGTCGGCACGATACATGAAGAAACCAGGTGGCTGTACCCATTTTTATAACGTTTCCCGAGTGAGCCATGTTTCCGTGAAACAGAGAATGTTACAATCTCTGATGTCTCTCTGGAAGGCAACCTTTGCTCGGATTTCATCTACCTTGTTGTCAAGAGACTGGACATTGGCGAGTAGTATACTCGGGAGCGGTGGGCGATGTGCCCATCTACGGAGCCTGACCAGAAGACCGCTCCGTCTGCCCCTTCTGCAGCACCGTTGTTTTGGGTCGCCTGCTTGGATTGGATCCATTGTCCTGGGTGGTGGACCAAACAGAGGATCCTCTTCGGGAAAGTCATATTCCTGGTCATAATGTTGGTAAGTTGACGTTGCTCTTATATCCAATAGTTCCTCCCGGCTGTATGTAATAAGACTTAAGATTTACTGGGGTAACAGTGTAAGAAATAATACATTAAAAAAACGAAATACTGCATAGTTTCCTAAGATTGCGAAGCGAGGTGGCCATCTCTGTTGGCGCCGGAATACTAATCGTTGATATACAGTAAATGTTGAAGAGGGTGGGGCTCAAGCTGCATCCCTGTCTCATTCCACGGCCCTGTGGAAAGAAGTCAGTGCGTGTTTTGCCCATTTTAACCGCACACTTGTTGTGTACATGGATTTTACAATGTTGTATGTTTTTCCCCAAACACCACTTTCCATCCATTTATATAGCAGACCCTCTGTCTCTCTCTCGCTTTATGTCTCTCTCACTCTCTCTCTCTACCTCTTTCTCACATATAATTGCTAAGTAGCTTCAAACTACTTGTCATTAAAATGTTATTCAGTTATTCACCCTTGTTATTCACCCTTTCATTCAGAACTATAGACCCCCACAGAAACTGACCTGCTCTCTCAGGACAGGGAATCCTCACACCTCTCCCTGTTTGTAACGGTTCTCCTCTTCCTCTTCATCCGAAGAGGAGGAGCATGGATTGAACCAAGACGCAGTATCACGCGATACTTAGACATGATATTTATTTAGACACGACAAAACAACGAAGACAAAAAACGAACTATACTTGAATTAACTAACAAAATAACAAAACGAATGTAGACAGACCTGGACGTAAGAACTTACATGTAACACGAAGAACGCACGAACAGGGAAATGACTACATAAAAACCGAACGAACAAAATGAACAAACAAACCGAAACAGTCCCGTATGGTGCAACATAGACAGACACTAACACAGGAGACAACCACCCACGACAAACAATGTGACAACACCTACCTTAATATGATTCTCAATCAGAGGAGATGAAAACCACCTGCCTCTAATTGAGAACCATATTAGGTACCATTAAACCAACATAGAAAAGCAGACATAGACTGCCCACCCAAACTCACGTCTCGACCAACTAACACATACAAAACTAACAGAAAAGGTAAGGAACGTGACATACCCCCCCCCTTAAGGTGCGAACTCCGGGCGCCACCAGCACAAAGTCTAGGGGGGTCAGGGTGGGCATCTGACCACGGTGGTGGCTCAGGCTCTGGGCGAGGTCCCCACCCCACCATAGTCAATCCCAGCTTACGTCTACCTCAGAATGACCACCCTCTACTCCCCACCTAATATACCGGTACATCAAATAAGGGACAGCTCCGGGACAAGGTAGCTCAGGACAGATAGGTAGTCAGGATAGAGAGGTAGCTCAGGATGAGGGGGCAACTCCGGACTGAAGGGCAGCTCCGGACAGAGAGACAGCTCTGGACTGAGGGGCAGTTCTGGATACATGGCAGCTCTGGCTGAGGAGCAGCTCATGGTTGGCTGACGGCTCTGGACGCTCATGGCTAGCTGATGGTCTGGACGCTCATGGCTAGCTGACGGCTTGGACGCTCATGGCTGGCTGACGGCACTGGACGCTCATGGCTCGCTGACGGCTCTGGACGCTCATGCTCGCTGACGGCTCTGGACGCTCATGGCCTCGCTGACGGCTCTGGACGCTCATGGCTCGTGACGGCTCTGGCTGCTCATGGCTGGGCTGACGGCTCTGGACGCTCATGGCTGGCTGCGGTCTGGACGCTCATGGCTCGGTGACGGCTCTAGACGCTCATGGCTGGCTGACGGCTCTGGACGCTCATGGCTCACTGGCGGCTCTAGCAGATCAGTCTGGTTGGCGGCTCTGGCAGATGCCTGTCTGGTTGGCGGCTCTGGCCGATCCTGTCTGGTTGCCGCTCGTGGCAGATCTGTGTTGGCGCTCTGGCAGATCCTGTCTGACGCATGGCTCTAGCGGCTCTGACTGACTATCGGCTCTGACGGCTCGGGACAGACGGGCGGCTCTATGGCTCGGGACGACGGATGGCTAGATGGCCTGGGGACGGATGGCCCAGATGGGCTGGGGACGGATGGATCAGATGGGCGCTGGGGAGACGGATGGTCTCAGATGGCGCTGGGAGACGGATGGCTCAGATTGGCGCTGGGGAGACGGATGGCTCAGATGGGTGCTGGGGAGACCGGATGGTCTGGCCGGATAAGGCGCACTGTAGACCTGGTGCGTGTGGCCGGAACTGGAGGCACGGGCTAAGGACACGCACCTTCATGCTAGTGCGGGGAGCAGGGACAGGGACACTGGACTCTCAAAGCGTACTATTTGCCTGGTGCGTGGTACCGGCACTGGTGGCACGGGCTGAGGGCAACGCACATCAGGACGAGTACGGGGAGAAGGAACAGTGTGTACAGGGCTCTGGAGACGCACAGGTGGCTTAGTGCGGGTGCCGGAACTGGGGCACTGGGCTGGAGACACGCACCATAGGAAGAGTGCGTGGAGGAGGAACAGGGCTCTGAAAACGCACTGGAAGCCTGGTGCGTGGTGTAGGCACTGGTGGTACTAGGCTGGGGCGAGGAGGTAGCGCCGGAAATACCGGACCGTCACGGTACTGGCTCCCTTGAGCATTGAGCCTGCCCAACCTTACCTGGTTGAATGTCCCCGTCGCCGCCCAGTGCGGGGAGTGGAATAACCCGCACCGGGCTATGTAGGCGAACCGGGGACACCATGCGTAAGGCTGGTGCCATATAAGCCGGCCCAAGGAGACGCACTGGTGGCCAGATGTAGAGCCGGCTTCATGGCACTTGGCTCAATGCTCAATCTAGCCCTACCAGTGCGGGGAGGTGGAATAACCGCACCGGACTATGCACACGTACAGGAGACACCGTGCGCTCTACTGCTGTAACACGGTGTCTGCCCGTACTCCGTCTCCACGGTTAGCCTGAGAATTGGCGCAGGTCTCCTACCTGCCCTTGGCACTACTCTTAGACCCCCCCAATAAATTTTTGGGGTCTCTTTCGGCTTCCAGCCACGTCTCCTTGCTGCTCCTCATACCACCGCTCTTGGTCTCGCTGCCTCCATCTCCTCACGAGCGCGGGCGATATTCCCCAATGTGAGCCCAGTGTCTTTCCCCTCCAATACTTCCCTCCATTCACGAGTCCTGATTACTTGGCCGCTGCTCCACATACGCTGCTTGGTTCTGGTGTGGTGGGTGGTTCTGTAACGATTCTCCTCTTCCTCTTCATCCGAAGAGGAGGAGCATGGATTGAACCAAGACGCAGCGTGATACTTAGACATGATATTTATTTAGCCACGAAAAAACAACGAAGACAAAAACTAACTATACTTGAATTAACTAACAAAATAACAAAACGAATGTAGACAGACCTGGACGTAAGAACTTACATGTAACACGAAGAACGCACGAACAGGGAAATGACTACATAAAAACCGAACGAACAAAATGAACAAACAAACCGAAACAGTCCCGTATGGTGCAACATAGACAGACACTAACACAGGAGACAACCACCCACGACAAACAATGTGACAACACCTACCTTAATATGATTCTCAATCAGAGGAGATGAAAACCACCTGCCTCTAATTGAGAACCATATTAGGTACCCATTAACCAACATAGAAACAGCAAACATAGACTGCCCACCCAAACTCCCGTCTGACCAACTAACACATACAAAAACTAACAGAAAACAGGTCAGGAAGTGACATAACCCCCCCCTTAAGGTGCGAACTCCGGGCGCACCAGCACAAAGTCTAGGGGAGGGTCAGGGTGGGCATCTGACCACGGTGGTGGCTCAGGCTCTGGGCGAGGTCCCCACCCCACCATAGTCAATCCCAGCTTACGTCTCTCCCTCAGAATGACCACCCTCTTACTCCACCCACCTAATATACCGGGTAACATCAAATAAGGGACAGCTCCGGGACAAGGTAGCTCAGGACAGATAGGTAGCTCAGGATAGAGAGGTAGCTCAGGATAGAGGGGCAACTCCGGACTGAAGGGCAGCTCCGGACAGAGAGACAGCTCTGGACTGAGGGCAGTTCTGGATACATGGCAGCTCTGGGCTGAGGGACAGCTCATGGTTGGCTGACGGCTCTGGCGCTCATGGCTAGCTGATGGCTCTGGACGCTCATGGCTAGCTGACGGCTCTGGACGCTCATGGCTGGCTGACGGCACTGGACGCTCATGGCTCGCTGACGGCTCTGGACGCTCATGGCTCGCTGACGGCTCTGGACGCTCATGGCTCGCTGACGGCTCTGGACGCTCATGGCTCGCGACGGCTCTGGCTGCTCATGGCTGGCTGACGGCTCTGGACGCTAGAAACAGAAAACATAGACTGCCACCCAAACTCACGTCCTTACCAACTAACAATACAAAAACTAACAGAAAACAGGTCAGGAACGTGACACTGTTACTAATCACATTTTTATTGTCCTCTGTTTGTCTGCTGTAAATTAGCCCTTAAGAATTAATTAACAATTAACAATGTTGATTGTATTCTATGGTCAGGTTCTGTCCTCATCCAGGCCTGTTTCCAAGCATTTTACACAGACCTGTCACACATTCTTCCACTCTCTCAGCTGAGACACCCAGACTAAATCGGACACATTCATGGTCCATCAGGGGTGATTGTAGTAGTTATATTGTAGGGTTATTATAATAGTTGGGAATTATACTACCAGTTGTCGACTGACCTCAGTAAACCTGATCCATGATGTCATTTTACAGGTAGCCTACTCCTGAATGTACAAAATATATTATAATGAGCCTGTTACAGTATTTGTAAAATGTTTCACTACTTCTCAAGTCTGTGTGAAAGCCCTTGATGGAAAAGTCCAGTGGCTGTGTGAAGGAGGTGTGATAGTTAAGACAATAGGCTGATTATATGGTCGAGTTCTCGCTACCCTTACTGCATTCAATTATAATGGACAGAATGAAAGGTCAGAGCTTACCAACCCTCTCTTTCCCAAGTAAAGAAACCCCTCTCTCTCTCTCCCTACTTGCTTTCTCCGATACCCTTTATTATATATATTTTTTTACATGTATATAAATATAAAGTTTACAGTTAAGTATTGCTATTTAGATTAACAATTGATTTAGTGAATGTTTATTTGTTATTTGTCAGATGCTCAGATGCTCGCATGGTATTACCTGTGGGGGGGGGGGGGGGGGGGGCCTGTGGTTTCTGTTACTTCCCAGAGGAGTTTCAGTGTCTCATTAATGAACACCATACCGTGAAGTCTCATGCTTAACTTTGACCCAAGTTTAACTAGTGTAAAACTTGTAGAAAACTTACCTTAAAAACTTCTTAAGGCTAGGGGGCAGTATTCGGAAGTTTGGATGACTGAGGTGCCCAAAGTAAACTAGAAAACACTCTAAAGTTTCTAAAACTGTTAAAATAATGTCTGTGAGTATAACAGAACTGATTTGGCAGGCGAAACCCCGAGGACAATCCATCCAGGAATTTTTTGTTGTTGAGGTCATTGGATTTTCCAATGCTTTTCTATGGGAAACCCGAATTATTAGTACCCAGATTGCAGTTCCTATGGCTTCCACTAGATGTCAACAGTCTTTAGAAATTGTTCGATGTTTTTTTTGTTGAAAAATTAAGAAGTAGTCGTATTTTTTCTAAGTGTCACTCAGGTGGACTCTAGTCTTTTGGTGCGCGTGAGAGAGCGCTCCTCGTTGTTTTTCTCCGGTATTGGAAACAGTTTATTCCGTCTTAAATTTGATCGATTATTTACATTTTAGGGTACCTGAGGTTGGATTAGAAATGTCGTTTGAAATGTTTGGACCAAGTTTATAGGTAACTTATTAGATCCTTTGTAGGCATGTTGGGCGAGTTGGAACCGGTGTATTTCTGAATCAAACGAGACAAATAAACTGATATTTTTGGGATATATGAAGGACTTTATCGAACAAAACGACCATTCATTGTGTAACTGAGACCTTTGGGATTGCAAAAAGATGAAGATCTTCAAAGGTAAGCGATAAATTTTATCGTTATTTCTGACTTTCGTGATGCATCTGTTTGGTTGGAAAATGTTTTTCATGCTTTTGTATGCGGGGCGCTGTCCTCAGATAATTGCATGGTATGCTTTCGCCGTAAAGCCTTTTTGAAATCTGACAAAGCGGCTGGATTAACAAGAAGTTTATATTTTAAATGATGTAAGACACTTGTATCGTCATGAATATTTAATATTACGAATGTAGTATTCTTTTATTTTGCGCTCTGCAATTTACCGAATGTTGTCAAATCAATCCCGTTAACGGGATTCTAGCCATAGGGGATCCCTAAGAGTTTTTAATTCCCAACTGCAGTGAATCAAACATATTATGTTAGAAATGTTTATTAATTTCAGAAGCAGATCATTGTCCCCCATGATGAAATCGGGGAGGGGACTGTGGATCTGTCTCCGTCCGTTAGTACGTTCGTACATTCATATGTTAGTCAGATGCGATATCTCAGACAGCATTGGCCCGACTTTGACAAATTGGGTGAACGATGCGTCTTGCGATAGAGATCCAGCATTTACAAAAGTACACTGATTGGCCAGATGGTGGCTCTATAACAACAGATTCAAAATGCTAGTCTTGAAAGGTCACGCCCCTCACCCCATTTGACCTAAAGTCATAAAATTCGCTACATAGGTCCATTTCCTCACAAGGAACAATTCTGCCTTAACACATAAGGTCCGCCATGATGGATTTTCCACCATTTTGAATTTTGTGAAGAAGACTTAAAACACTACTCTTCTGGTACCGAATGACCAATCTGCACGAAACTTGATATGTGGCAACTATGGACAAAGGTCTCTCAATGCAATATTTTCCAGACTAGTATCTAGAACAACATGGCCTCTATTGACCAATAAACATTAATGTGGGCATGGTCTGGCACATAAATGCATAGACACTGAGTGTGCAAAACATTAGGAACACCTTCCTAATATTGAGTTGCACCCCTTTTTCCCTCAGAACAGCCTCAATTTGTCAGGGCATGTATTCTACAAGGTGTCGGAAGCATTCTACAGGGATGCTGGCCCATGTTGACTCTAATGCTTCCCACAGTTGTGTCAAGTTGGCTGGATGTTCTTCAGGTGGAGCCATTCTTGATACACATGGGAAACTGTGGGGGGAAAAAACCCAGCAGCATTGTAATTCTTGACACACTCAAACCAGTATGCCTGGCACCTACTACCGTGCCCCAGTCAAAGGCACTTTTATATTTTGTCTTGCCCATTCACCCTCTGAATGGCACACATACACAATCCATGTCTCAAGGCTTACAAAGAGATATAAGAAAAATCTGGATATTTTTTTTTACATGCATTTAACCCCTTATTTTTGGCACTAAACAGTGGGGGATTCTACTAAACTATATGGAATTGTTTTAAGAAGGTCATACCAAGGATCCTTTTCTTATATGATTTTGAATTTTAAGACCCCTTGAATAGGGGTTGAATATTTTCCCGGTATTTTACAAATGTTCCATCCCGAGAATAAATCACTTTTATTCTCGGGATGGAACGGTATCCAGACACCACTGGCCCGATTTTGACTAAACTTGGGTGAATGATTCGTCTTGCCATAGAGATCCGTAATTTACAAAATTACACTGATTGGCCCAATGGGGGTGCTGCATCATTCGTGGGGGACGACATCTTTACTGTTGCCTTGTTTTTCATTAGATCTGAGAAGGGGGGGGAAAAGCACTTATGCAAACGTAGCTGGCTCTGGGACACCTGTGAAAGAGCTGATGCCTGTATTCCGGTGCTGGTCTGCTGGTTATTTAGATCTGTCTCAGACTACCCACTTCCCCCTTTGCACCAGCATCTGGAGGCCCAGCTTTTCTTCTTATGCATCTTTCTTTGCTATTCAAGTTCTCAACTCAAATCCTGTTTAGCTCAGTTGGTAGAGCATGGCGCTTACAACACCAGGGTTGAGGGTTTGATTCCCAAGGGGGTGGGGGAGTATGAAAAGGTATGCACTCACTACTGTAAGTCACTCTGGATAAGAGCGTATGCTAAATGACTAAAATGTTTTAAAAATCTGATCAACTACCACTGTCCAATTGAAAGAAGTCCTTATCTTTTTATATTATTTTGTTGCTGTATTGTCACAATTCTAAAGGATAAACATATGATACAGGGGTCTGATAAGTCTAATGAGTGTAGCTTGTCCCACTGAAAAGCAGCAGCCTGTCCAATATCATTTTTTTCTCCTTTAGACCAAACTCAAAGACGAGTTCCTTTTTAAAGCCTGTTGAATTGAGAGGGATTTTCCCTATCAGTTTCCCTAAAGTAACCTTTAGTTGAGAGTGTAATGGCTGAATTAACACCAAGTTGACATCAAGCGAATTTACTTTTTTAATTGCCATTTTTAAAGCCACGTCCTTGATTTTTACTAAATAAGTATATATAACACACTGTTGTTGTTAGAATCTTAATATCACAAACATAATTTTATGAGGACATTCCCCCTGCCCCTCATTCACCGCCAGTCATTCACTGGCAGTCAGCCTGCGAGGCAGATGATGGCCCCTCGAAACTACACCTAAACTATATACAAATTCATTTCACACATATAATAATAATAATCGAGTTAGCCTAAAGACAAGATTGACAATATATTAAAGATTAAGATCACTTTATTCATCAAATGTACACAAGGTCCAACTGCAATGTGACTTCTGCTTTATCCCAACCCCTCCGAAAGACACATACATATACAGGCTGGAAAGGTTGGAGCAGGGGGCTGCCACACTGGGTGAGATTAATAGTGCAGCATGGAATTCAAAGTTTGGAGTTTTGTCACATGCACAAGTACAGTGAAATGCATAACTTGCAATCGCTGAACCAACAGTGCAGTATTGCATATAAAAATAGTATAATAAAAAAAAACAAGAGAGGAAGCTATATACAGAGTCAGTACCAAATGTACAGGGATACTGGAGTATTTGAGGTTGATATGAACATGTAGGCAGCAGCATAAATGGTGTGTGGGTGTTGTTGTTTTTTGACCTAGGCAAGTCAGTTAAGAACAAATTCTTATTTTCAATGACGGCCTAGGAACAGTGGGTTCAAGGGCAGAACGACAGATTGTACCTTGTCAGCTCGGGGATTCCAACTTGCAATCTTTCGGTTACTAGTCCAACGCTCTAACCACTAGGCTACCCTTCTGCCCCCAAATTATGTATGATGTGTGTTGTTGTGTGTTGTGTGTGTGTGTGTGGTGTGTGTGTGTGTGTGTGTTGTGTGTGTGTGTGTGTGTTGTGGTGTGTGTGTGTGTTGTGTGTGTTGTGTGTGTGTTGGTTGTTGAGTGTGTGCAAGAGTGTCAATGATAGGCGTAAAAGGCAGATGGATATACACGTTGTTGTTTTTTTTAACCTTTCTTTAACTAGGCAAGTCAGTTTAAGAACAAATTCTTATCTACAATGACGGCCAAACCCGGACAACGCTGGGCCAATTGTGCGCCGCCCTATGGGACTCCCAATCACGGTCAGATGTGATACAGCCTGGATTCAAATCATAGACTGTAGTGACACCTCTTGCACTGAGATGCAGTGCCTTAGACTGTTGCGCCACTCGGGAGCAGTATGGCACGGCTGAAATGTGCTGAAAAGTGACTGGTAGCAGGAATATATAAATACCTATGGTAATATACTGTCACGTTGGTATAAAGGGATTGGGAGACAGGCGCAGAAATAGGTAACAGGGGTTTTTATTCACCCAAATTACAACGTGCCATGTCAAGGCACGGGGACAAAGCCCAAACAAACACGTAGACAAAACACAGGGTTGAGACCCAAACGAAAGAGCGAGGAGTGCCTCGAATAAATACACAATCGACAAGACCATGGTGAACACTTATACAATTACTAATCAAGGAAATGGGGACCAGGTGTGCGTAATGACACAGTTCCGGAGGGATTCGTGACATATACTAATGGTAATATATTCATGTAAACAGGAGTAGTAATGACCAGTAGCAGCATAAATGGATAAATACTTATGGTAATGGAAACCAATAACCAATGAACAGCAGCGTATTGGTAGTAATACATCTTGACACAGAGGCAGGGGAAGGAATGCCAAAAAGTGACTTATTCAAATTTTCCTACAGAGTCACAAGCAGGTATGACGTTTTGATGTCTATATATGTATTATAGTATTAGAAAGAGCAGATTCTAAATCACATATCCTTGTTAAACAACTCTTAAAAATTACCCCTTGAGCTCGATTTCAAAATATAACATTTTGGCAGATTTACTGCGATTCCATGGCAACACTCAAACCACAGTAATATATTTAAACTCAAAATATGCCATTCTGTTCTTTTGAAAAGCATTTTCTTAAATTCATAATGTTCCTTAAAGCCCCCATGCAGTCTTTTTAATGTTCTTTTTTAAATCATGTCTAATAAATCACTATCTGTGTTCAAATACCCATACTAACATACTGTATACATACTTAATGAGTATATACTACATACTCTTATTTCATTTTAGTATACTCTAAACAAACGATATTGTTTCAGTTGAGTACTAGTGCTTCTCCTGTCTACCGGAAGTTGATGTTGTTGCTATGCAACCTCTTGCTAGCTTGTTAGCATAACAAATGACTAGCTAGACGATTTTGGGTGTGTTCGTAATTTCAATCTGGAGTGCCAGAGTACACTCTGGGCGTTTGTAAATTCAGAGCGCACACTGGACATTCTGGCCAAGGAGTAGGGTTGATCCGAGCGTTCAACTCCAATGGCAGTCAAGCACCCAAGCTAACGTTGGCTAGCTACTTCCAGACATGAGAGAACATCTCACTCTGACCTCACTACTTGCCCTAGCAGAACTGGTTAGGCTGTTTTTATGTTATCCAGAGTGTTGGTGACTCGTTCCCTCGAGGCCAGGCTTTTCTAGTGTTAAGGCTTCCTCTCCCTTGGCTCCTGACAGAAACTGGAGGAGGCAGTGGCTACAGCGACTCTGGAGGAGCAGAGGAGAAAACAGACCCAGACTGACCTGCAGGACCGCTACAGAACGGACCTGGAGAGAGAGAAAATGGTAACCAACCACAAAGCTACACTCTAGCTCTGTTCCAGGAAGTGCATACTCAGAATCACTGCTCATTAACAAGACATCCATGTTGTTTGTCATTCCCTATGGACCTGTTTTCAGAGTATTACGTCTCCAGTCAATACTGGTGCAGAGATGTGTGTGTGTTTAGCCTGTGTTCCCATTTAATTAGCTAGTAGTAATTAAATACATTAAACCAATTTGGGGTAGTACTGAGATCATAATTGAAGGCTTAGGTTTTTGCAGATGCAAGGAGGTTACGACTGTTCAGAATGATGATATGATACGAGGTTATGATTAATACGTTGACGGTTATAGATGTGATAGGCTAAAGACCTTTTAGAGTTTAATTCCGGGAAGGATGGTAACTCTTTAAAGAACGCTCTCGTGGTGCCCCAGTCCTAATGAGTTAATTGTTACATTATTCATAATTGTATAACAATTATACATCGTTAGTTAATTAGATTAAAATGAGGGGCAAAAAGGGGAAGCAACTCAATATTAGAAAGGTGTTCCTAATGTTTTGTACACTCAGTGTAAGGCTATGAGTGTGTCAAGTGTGTGTTGCTTCTTAACCTGGTCTGTAGTTTGCGCATGGTCTCTCATCCTCCTGGCCTGTCTCTGTCCTCTAGTGCTCCTCCAGGCGGTGGTACATGTCCTCCAGCTCCCTGACACGCTGCAGGTACTGCTCCAACTCACTGACTTCTGGGCCACTGCTTCTCCATCTGCTGACGAACCTGACAGGGGACAATGGACACACAGTTTGATATGATCATCTGGACACACAGACATGAATGCACCACACACACACACAACACACACACACAACACCAGACAGACAGACAGACAGACAGACAGACAGACAGACCAACAGACAGACAGACAGACAGACAGACAGACAGACAGACAGACCAGACAGACAGACAGACAGACAGACAGACAGACAGACAGACAGACACAGACAGACAGACAGACAGACAGACAGACAGACACAGACAGACAGACAGACAGACAGACAGACAGACAGACAGACAGACAGACAGGACAACAGACAGACAGACAGACAGACAGACAGACAGACAGACAGACAGACAACAGACAGACAGACAGACAGACAGGACAGACAGACAGACAGGACAGACAGACAGACAGACAGACAGACAGACAAGACAGACAGACAGACAGACAACAGACAGACAGACAGACAGACAGCAGACGACAGACAGACAGACAGACAGACAGACAGACAGACAGACAGACAGACAGACAGAACAGACAGACAGACAGACAGACAGACAACAGGACAGACAGACAGAGCAGACAGACAGACAGAGCAGACAGACAGACAGACAGACAGGACAGACAGACAGACAGACAGACAGACAGACAGACAGACAGACAGACAGAAGACAGACGACAACAGACAGACAGACAGAGACAACAGACAGACAGACAGACAGACAGACAGACAGACACAGACAGACAGACAGACAGACAGACGACGACAGACAGAAGACAAAACAGACAGACAGACAGACAGACAGACAGACAGCAGACAGACAGACAGACAGACAGACAGAGAGACACACACACACACACCACACACACACACAACACACACACACACAACACACACACACACACACGTGCACACACACCACCACAGAACAAAGTAGCATGTGTGTCAATTGACAATCAATTCTGTTTAGTGTAGATTTTCCAGATAACTCCATAAATAATACTGTTACTCATACTGTGAGTAATAGTAATACTAATAGTAATAATACTTTGTTATTCATCAAACGCCAATGATTCAAAGTCATGAGATAAGTCTTGCTGAGCAATATGTTTAGCCCATA
>NC_036855.1:64678858-64703686 GCF_002910315.2 Salvelinus sp. IW2-2015
CGCTACAGAACGGACCTGGAGAGAGAGAAAATGGTAACCAACCACAAAGCTACACTCTAGCTCTGTTCCAGGAAGTGCATACTCAGAATCACTGCTACAACATATTGCTCAGCAAGACTTATCTCATGACTTTGAATCATTGCGTTTGATGAATAACAAAGTGTTATTACTATTAGTATTACTATTACTCACAGTATGAGTATTATTTATGGAGTTATCTGGCAAAATCTACACTAAACAGAATTGATTGTCATATGCACACCACATGCTACTTTGTTCTGTGGTGGTGTGTGTGCACGTGTGTGTGTGTGTGCATTCATGTCTGTGTCCAGATTATCATATCAACCTGTGTGTGTCCATTGTCCCRTGTCAGGTACGTCAGCAGATGGAGGAGCAGGTGGCCCAGAAGTCCAGTGAGTTGGAGCAGTACCTGCAGCGTGTCAGGGAGCTGGAGGACATGTACCACCGCCTGGAGGAAGCACTAGAGGACGAGAGACAGGCCAGGCAGGATGAGGAGACCATGCGCAAACTACAGACCAGGTTAGACGCAACACACACTTGACACACTCATAGCCTTACACTGAGTGTACAAAACATTAGGAACACCTTTCTAATATTGAGTTGCTTCCCCTTTTGCCCTCATATTTATCTAATTAACTAACGATGTATAATTGTTATACAATTAAATGAATAATGTAACAATTAACTCATTAGGATCTGGGGCACCACGAGAGCGGTTCTTTAAAGAGTTACCATCTCCGGAATTAAACTCTAAAAGGTCTTTACCTATCACATCTATAAACAGTCAACGTATTAATCATAACCTCGTATCATATCATCATTCTGAACAGTCGTAACCTCCTTGCATCTGCAAAAACCTAAGCCTTAATTATGATTCAGTACTACCCAAATTGGTTTAATTATTTAATTACTAGCTAATTAAATGGGAACACAGGCTAAACACACACACACTCTGCACCAGTTATTGACTGGAGACGTAATACTCTGAAAACAGGTCCATAGTGGAATGACAAAAACATGGATGCTTGTTAAAGAAGAGATGGAGAGGGAGGGAGAGAGAGGGACAGAGACACTTAACATTGCCACATTCAGAAACTACTGTCACCTACAATAACCATATACTTTGCATAAGAACCGCTGCCCGCTTTGAGCAAGACATCATGAATGTATTTACGTGAAATGCCTGGGTTCGCCGGGGATCTCTCAGTGAACGGGGCAGCCTTGGAAAGGGGGTTGGGCCTTTTCGCGGCACGCTTGTAAGGCTCTGATTGTCTGAAATGGTTCCAACAACTCTTCTACTGTTGTCCTTCTTCGTAGTTGTCCGGTATCTGGTGACTTGTCGTGTAGTCCTAAACAGAACTACAGAGTTGATTTTCCTTCCATTCACTCTTGAAGATAGGCTAGCCAGCTGTATCAATGGTTTCCCAGTGGGGTGATGAAAGTAGCGTAATACGATGGTCTGTAGCGATTTTCGTCTGGAGAAGGATAAGAGGACCAAAATGCAGCGTGGTAAGTGTTCATGATAAAATAATTTAATCACAACTGAACACTACACAAAATAACAACGAGACGAAAACAAAACAGTTCTGCAAGGTGACATACACTAAACAGAAAACAACCACCCACAAACACAGGTGAGAACAGGCTACCTAAGTATGATTCTCAATCAGAGACAACGATAGACAGCTGCCTCTGATTGAGAACCATACCAGGCCAAACACACAGAAATACAAAACAAGGACAACATAGAACACCAGACATAGAATGCCCACCCAAACTCACGCCCTGACCAACCACAATAGAGACATAAAAAGGATCTCTACGGTCAGGGCGTGACATGGTTTGAGCAGAGTAACAGGATGGTCCTACTTAAATTAGCTTTCGAAGATACTTTACTTAGGACAGCTAATCAGTCGTTCCAGTGATTGTCCTGGAGGTGAGTTTATCGTCTCCACCTCCTGTTGAGATTCAAAGTTCAAACCATTTTAAACATGTAGTTGCCGCTTCACGCTTTTTCTGGTTCAATGTGTTTTTTTCTTAACCCATCATTTATACCTTTTGCCCGAAAGGGCCGGTTCCGGCTGGCTGGCACGCTCCCTGACCTCACTCTGGGGCGGTGATTACTCACTGTGCAAAGTTTTGGAAAACAATTATCTCTTATAACTTCTCAAATCACATTCCTCTCTTTTCAAAAACACTTTAATAATTTTCCATATTACATGCACAACCAATAGTATGGAAAATGTATCCATGTAGTGTGTATACTTTCCAAGTTACAGTATTTCCTTCATAACATTTTTAATGACATCACAAAATAACAAACAACATGACATTAGTGTTCTATAGACCGCCTCTGACAATTCCCCACGTTCTACATTAGAAATATTGTTACATTATTAGCTTTTTAATGTGTTAGAGTTTCAGCGGGAAAAGGTCTGTTGAGACAAAGCACATTCCTTTGGTGAATTTGGAGAGCGCAAGCCTGGATCTTCTCCCTTGATTTACAACATGACGTGAGTGTAAATCACCACTTGTTCTTTCCTCCCCCCTCTACGGGTGAAATGGGGTCTGATTGAAGTTATTCATTGCAAACCTGATCTAACCTATTTGGATTCTCGTGGTCAGTCATGACAAAGAGATCCTAGCTTTCACCTTGATTCACCTGGTCAGTCTATGTCATGGAAAGAGCAGGTGTTCCTAATGTTTTATACACTCAGTGTACATGCACTGGTTAAAGGTAGTACACTATATAGGGAAACAGGTGCCATGTGGTACACAACTTCACACGACACACACAGATGGAGTGTACATTATCGCACAAAAACAGTTGTGTATCAGAAGGCTGTGTATAGATGTTAACATTCACATTCTCAGGCATCTGCACCTAACATTTGTTTGAGTGTCTGTCTGTGATTGATTCATGTGCTGTGTCTGTTTCTGCATGTACCCAGGCTTCTGGAGCAGGAGTCAGCCAAGCGGGGGGAGCTGGAGCAGATCCACCTGCAGCAGCAGAGGGCCATCTCCCAGACCCAGGCTGAGAAGCAGGAGCTGGAGAGCGACCGGCTGGCCAAGGAGATGGCCCTGCAGGCAGCCAATTTGCAGCTGGAGAGTCTTGAGAGAGAAAGGCACGGAGCGCTGGAGCAGTACGAGGTCAGAGAACAACACCCTGTCTGTGTTTCAATATGGCTGTTAGTAGGGACCATGTCCCCTATTAACACTTCACTTAAAGTAAGGTGTTGCTGGGCCATTTCATAAACAAGATAAAAACAAATTTGTCAGGAAGTACTTCCTTTAGACCTATATGTCTGTGAGCAACTACTGGTCTTTATTCAGCTGAATATAGTGTTGAGTCAGTGGAAGGCTGCCTGACGTTTGAACCGTCCCTGGCACCAAACTTGGCTTCTTCTCAAATTACTCCTCTGTCAACTGTTGACGCAACACAAAACAACACAAAACCGTCATAGAGGTCTCTCCTTGCACTCTGTTGCCATCTAGTGGTGATTTCACTGAGAACTGTCTCCACTTCAAGAACAACAGCATAACTTATTTATTATTTAAACGGACTTGTACTTGCCATCATTGAGATAGATATATGGATAAACCCTGTGTGTGTGTTTGTGTTACAGGAGGTGAGAATGAAACTGGAGCAGGCAGCTAATAAGACCAAGAGCTGGAAAGACAAGGTGGCCAAGCACGAGGGACTGGTCCGTCTCATCCAGCCAGGTAAGTAAGAATGAGAGAGGCCAACATCACCATAGTAGAATGTCCTCCACTGCATGTTCATGTTCTGTTCTGTTCTCCTCTCCATACTCATATTACAATGCTATTGATGTCTTTGTTCTATTGATCTATTGTTTCAATACATTTACATTTACATTTAAGTCATTTAGTAGACGCTCTTATCCAGAGCGACTTACAAATACAGTCTGTGATGTTTTCTTTCTCCTTCTGTCTGTGTCTGTCTGTGAAGGTGATAAAGGACCACAGAGGATGACTAACTGGGGCCCAGCAGCCTTCACAGACACTGAGCTGGACCTGAGGAAGAAGTCCTGGCAGGAGAGGAAGAACCACAACCAGTCAGCCCAGTAGACTAGAGATGGTGCTACTTACCTGATGGTCCAGACATCTTACTGTGATCGTGTAGCATCAGGATACTGTTGTGTTATTGTTGTTGAGAATTAACTAATAGTGTACGGTTGCAAAATTCCTGAAACTTTCCCAAAATGTCCAGAATTTCCAGAAATCCTTATTGCTGGATTCTCGATTTCCTGCTTATTTTCTCCTAATTCTGGGAATCTTCTAACTGGGATATCTGGAATTTTGAAACCCTACTAATGTGCCAATGCTTTGACATTCCAAGTGTTTCGCCATTCTGTGGTCTGATAAGTCTTTAACCAGGAAAAAGAGCTGTAGATATTCAGTGAATAATATGTTAAACTTGTGTCATGAGAAAGTAATAAGATAAAAGTAATAAGATTAAAGTAATAAGATTAAAGTAATAAGATTAAAGTGATACGATTCAAGTAATAAGATTAAAGTAATAAGATGTTTTCTATTTAAAATGCCAACGCATAAGTAGCGCATCTTATAAAATATATTTAAAGACATTTCTTTATACTGTTTCTGTCTGTTTTAATGGATGAGGGATGTGAGAATTATGTGTTAGAATAGGCGAGTAGTGAACGGGGGTAGGTTAGATATACTATATCCCCCCCAAAAAATGGCATGTATATATGGCTCTGGGTTAGATATGCTCAGCCTTGATTTATATATTTGATACATTTCATTTGAGTTTTTTTTTCTTCAATCTAACCATTTAAAATGTAATTTCCTGGTTTGCCTGTGGGAACTGTGGAACCTTGAGTAATATTCCTATGAAATACTTGGCCGATGTCCTCTTGTGGTTTCATGAGTAAAAGTATCTGTTTACGGCTCTGCCGTAACTCACAGTAATATTATACTGTGGTGGGCTGGGAGTTACTGTAGATACCTTGAACTGCTTGAGTCCATAGCTATAGTTCCCCTTGTGTTGTTGTAGTCAGGTGAAGTTAAATTTAACCAAACATAGGCGAGTGTGAGCTGAGCTCTGTGCTTGTGTGTAATAATGAATATTGGTGCAGTGAGAACTCATGAGAGCTGACTGCAGCGATGGAACTGCTGTGCTTTAGTGTTACTCTGCGGACTCGGTGAGCTGGGTTCTATTCTCTCTGGGGGAACCAGGACCCTGGGCTGGGATCCATTTTCTCTCTTGGGGCCCTAGGTCCTGCTTAACTCCACTCTCGCTCTGCACCACATCTCAGCCAAGCGCTGCAGATTGCTGTAATGGATGTTCTGCAGGGCTTCAAAGAGCTGGCCTGGCCATCTGTCTGTCTGTCTGAATCTGTCCTGGCAGGCTGAGGTCCAGCTCTCTCTCTCTGAGCCAGCCTGACCAAACCACCCCAACCATGTGAGACTGATAGTGACATCCCCCCCTCATTCATAAACCTGTGGTTTTCATTACAGTAACGTCCTACTTTGTGTCATGTTGAAACGAATACAATTTTATTTTATTTTTTGGGGAGGCCAAATACTGTGTGTGTGTGTGTGAGCATGTTCTCTTCACATCTGGAGCTCACTACGGTAGGTCTAGGTCTTCTAGACCTTGTAGAAGAACAGTCAGTCGTGAGATAGACTGCTACCAGCCCTTTTCCTTTATGAGAGCTCGGACAAACAATTATGATGATTAATAAATGCTACAGCATGGGCAGACCCGGTTTCACACCCCCTCACACCCGGACCCACGCTCTCGTCCATCCTGCTCGGGTTGCACAGTGCGCTGACTTCACAGAGCAGTCCGGTCAGAGGGCTCGGCCTGGGAGGCTGCAGATCAAAGCCATGTCGATAGTAGGAGACAGGAGACCTGGCTGCTTGGAGTGTGGAACCACAGGCCTGTCTGTCAGGATGGAGAGACACGCCAAGCAAACATGTAAACATCACAACAACCCCATCACACTGTCACGACAGCCATGCTGCAGCATAATACACACAGTAAATCATTTTCATAAAACATGATTTCTCCCTTTAGGAGTATTCTTCTCTTCAGGAAAGACTCAAGGATTAAACATCTTAGTATAGTATAACTAAGCCCTTTGAATAACAGAAATACAAGTAAGCATAGCTGAAGCAACACAATCCATCAAAGAATGGACAGAATTGTTCCAGACCAACCCAGTTCAGAGTGCCTCTCTCCATGTAAACAAAGAGCTGGGCAGGCTTAAACAAAAACACATGAGACATACGTGATTCTATTGTAGTTATCTCTCTTGTTGCTCCAGTAATTGGGCATTCCAGCCTTTTTTCTGTGCTGAATATATATTTTTCCGTTCAACTGTTTTATTTAATCGTAGAGAAATCTGCTGTTTTGCAGGGATGTGAAGTGACTTCCATCCTCACTGACAGACTTGAGACTCTGAGACTTGAAAACACCAGGCTCCACACCTCACCTACAGTCTACCAGTAGAAGGTTGGTTGAGGTTTGAAAATAACCAGTTTGACTCATACTGCATTTACATTTTAGACATTTAGCAGACGCTCTTATCCAAAGCCACGTACAGTTAGGCGTTACTCTCTGTCAAATGAAATACATGTTTTGCCTTTGATGAGGAGAATTATATGAGTTGAGAATGAGGCTTTTGAGAACTGTAAAAGGAGGAATTTGAACAGGAATGTTTCAAATCCTGGAAGGTTGTTTCTTGGTGCCCTGGATTGTCCTGAGTAACACTGTCAATAAGGGTGTCTGCCAACTCTTAAGCCACAACCCTCAACACTGAGCATTCTATCCACCACTTCCTGTTTACCAGCTCTGACAAATGGCTCTGTGCCAGTCTTCCTCCCTCTCTTCTACTTCCCTTTCTCTCCTCTTACATTTACATTTTAGTCATTTAGCAGACGCTCTTATCCAGAGCGACTTACAGTAGAGTGCATACATTTTATTAAATTTTTACATACTGAGACAAGGATATCCCTACCGGCCAAGAGCAGATGCTCTTATCCAGAGCGACTTACAGTAGAGTGCATACATTTTATTACATTTTTTTTTTTTACATACTGAGACAAGGATATCCCTACCGGCCAAACCCTCCCTACCGGCCAAACCCTCCCTAACCCGGACGACGCTATGCCAATTGTGCATCGCCCCACGGATCTCCCGGTTGCGGCCGGCTGCGACAGAGCCTGGGCGCGAACCCAGCCCAGCCTGGGCGTGAACCCAGAGACTCTGGTGGCGCAGCTAGCACTGCGATGCAGTGCCCTAGACCACTGCGCCACCCGGGAGATTCATCTTTCCTCTCCTCCTCCCCAAGAACTTAGTCTCTCTCCTCTGCCACCCATTGTCCTTCTCCTTCTCCTCCCCTCTCACTCCTCCTCCTCATCCCCTCTTCCCTCTTTACCTTCTCTCTCCTCCTCCACCACAAGAAGTTCATTAGTCTCTCTATCTCCGGTTTGCTCTCCTCCCTCTCCATTTTCCTCAATGAAAGAACCACAAATAAGGTGGTTGAGGGTTTTCAATCTGCTCTTCAATCTGCATCTTGCCCTGAGCCAATTACACCTGTGTGAAAAGTCACTAATTGACTCAGATCATTCTTGTGACATAACAGGAAGGGGAGTGAAGACTGGTGATGAGCAGGTACACGAGGTGTGGGAACGGTTGAATTAAACTGTTAATTACATTTATGCTGCATCAACTTGAAAGGAAACTGTTTGTAAAGACTGTGACTTACATACATGTGGCCACCCATATGGGCTAGTCAGGGCCAGCCCTAGCCTTTTGGGGGCCTTAAGCAAGATTTAGTTTGCTCCCCCTCCCCCCCACCCCACACACCTTGCAGGCAACACATTTTGGTGGCGGAGAGAAATTTGCAGTTTAAAAGTATATTTCCTGCAACTCCTCACATTTTTCCATGGGATGTTGAGAAAATGTTGCTGTTTTAAAGCACATTTTCTACACATTTTGCCATGACTTATGCCATGTTCATATAATATCTGAGTGAAAGTCAGTAATACAATCAATTGGGTCTCCCTGGAAGCCTGCTGTTCTGTACCTTTCTGACTCTGCCCTGGATTATCGATCTCTGCCTGCTCTTCAAGCCTACCAGTGTGTTTCTCCCTAGCCCCTGTTTTTGTAGTTTTGACCACTCTGCCTGCCCTGACCCTGAGCCTGCCTGCCGTTCTGCACCTTTCTGACTCTGCCCTGGATTACCGATCTCTGCCTGCTCTTCACCTGTTGTCTGCCTGCTCCCTGTTTTGTTAATAAACATCTGTGATTTGAACTGTCTGCATCTGGTTCTTATCCTGAGTTCTGATAGAAACAGCTTTTTCCTGCAATCTAGAGCCATAATCATTACGCTTAATTATATGTAAATATGTATATTTTCTGCAAATCTAAACATACATCTTGAGCTTTTTGTGTTCTCCTGACTGGTGGTTTATTTATAAAAACAAAATATGCTTCTCTGCATCGCTGCTAAAATCTGGGTAAAAGATTGAAAAGGATATGAGTCTTGTGAGGCTTGTCAGCTAAGATAGTTAGACATTAAACAAGCTAGCTAGTCTAGCTTGATTGAAATCATGAAATCGCTTCTTGGTCCAGGTAGCTGTAGTCGAGGTTGGGAGCCTATCTGGGATAGCCAAAGCAAACTTAATAAAATTGCTAGCTAGCTAGTAGTATTACAGAGAAACAACACATTTTTAACAGGACAAATATGAGGGCACATGTGCTCACTATGGGCATGATGCCTCTGCTGGTTCTCATCACTCTTTATCAGTGTCATCACCCTGCCTTCTGGGTGATAAGAGCCAGACCCGGTTCTGTGCTTCTGCTGTGGTTCTCCCCTCCCAGCATGTTGCTGTGTCCTACACATGTACCAGATGTAGTATCACTAGCTGGTTAGCCAAGCGTACAAGTACTGTTGCCCTTGCTAAACCAAGACCATAGTTACCACACACAGGACTGATTGTATCCCATAAAAACCATTATAGACTCTCAGTTCTGTGTGTCTCTGGCACTGACTCCTTTTGCAAGCACTCCAAAGCCTCTCTTCAACTCTCCCAGTGCGTCACTTCAGCTTTGTTCCCATGCCAGACAAAATAAATAAATGAGACCAAACACAGAGAGTTAACATATGAGAGTCATATTATGTGACAGTGATGTCGTTAAGGGGCAGAGATCCAGCCCAGAATGTGATGCACAGCCAGCCAGCAGAGGCTGGTTTAACAGGAAGAGAGCAATGACCATAGGAGGAGAGGGGAAGAGAGATTGTGAGCCTTGACACTGGAGAGCTGCCATCAGAGCTTGTTCTGGTGTCCTAAGGGACAGAAGAGCACCCCCACAGCTCATATCAAACCCTTGTCCCCTATCTCCTCCACACTCAGGGTGGTGTTCACAGTGTCTGGGACCTGCTCTGGGACCAGACCACACAGACTAGATATTTCCACATGCACTGCCTGGAGGAGAGCAGAATACCACACAGCCGGCTGTCATAAGGAAAACTAAACATGGTTGTTTATGTGAGCCCAAGCTGCAGTACATCCTAACTCCAACTCCACATGTGGGAATGACATCTCTGACAGAGCCATGCCAGATCTTTTGTTTGTCTTCTCCCTGATCTTCGTTCCTGATTTTCGCAAACATGTCATTTCAGACCAGAGGGTATTTGTTCTTAATCTGGATCTTTCAAAGCGGGACTGTGATCAGTCATTCACTGGAGTGGAGAAAGACGAACATCAACAGTTCTCACTGCTGAGACTTGAATGCTTCAGCACCCCCTACAACTAAACCACACACACAGAACCCACAGTCATTGTGAAAACCATATTGTGGAATCCCAAGTCATTTGGTCCCAAACGTGGTTTAATGCTTAAAGTGCAGGACTATTAGCCAGATAGTTCAAAACTAACGACAACCCCTATTGTGATATAGCTTCTTATACACTACCACTGCTTCCACAATCAAGACCTACTCAAATTCCAAATGGGTACTTTACAAGAATGAAATAGTAAAACCAAACATTTACACAGAGGGATTTTAGGCCTCCTTTCTGAGGGGGTTTCGCTCACTGTCACCATCTGCTTCTGCTTACCAGTACATTTACAGTTTAAAACAACCGCTTCTCACCCATTTCAAGATTACCTCCTCGTCCTATATAATACGTCTGCTGTTAAAGACTGTAGGGTTTATTTGTAGCCTGCGGTCCAATTTGTTTGGTATCACTGGGCACATAACTAAGTCAAGGCCTCTATGCCCCTTTCAGACCTTCAACACATGACCTGTAGGCCACTGGGGCCCTTAGTAGCTACATAAATAAATTTACTTTATTGACCACAGATTTCTCTGGTTCAACAATGTTAGGAGCACAGAGGGTATATCTGATAGGCTGAGCTGGTATCGCAGAGGGAAAGGTAGCTGCAGGGCTTGTTTCATTAAGGTCATTTGATAATGTCAACATTGATCACAGAGCTAGAGTGGTTGATTGTCTGTATATGTCCTTCCTGTTGCAACAAGAGAGGGGGGGGGGGGGCAGAGATTGTATGGTATATCTGATTAGGCTATGGTCATGTGGAGAAGGATGCTCCCTGCTCCTCTCCTTCATTGAATTAAAGAGGAACGAGCAGGACTTGGCTTCAGGCCAGCCGCTAAACTGCCTCTGTTTCAGGGAGAGAAATGGCACCACACACACACTAACACACACTTCCATTCCCTCTGGGACTGTCACCTCAAAATTGAGTAAGGATGCTGAACTATTTCCTTTAATGCAAATGACATGATGAATTCTCTCCTTCTCTGTCATAGTGTGTGTCCCACTACTTAAAGTCCTGCTCCGCCACCACCACCATCCCTGTGGCTATGGGAATGTTTGTCCCAGTAAGTACAGCACATCACACTGAGGTCTGATTAATTGACAAGAGGTTCACATGATCTTTTCAGAGGTAATTAATTCACAGCTTCACCAGGGACATAGGCCAGAAGTAGTTTGAAGTGAGAGGGGGGGGGGGGGGGGGGGGGGTATTGCCAGTATTGCCAGTATTGCCTCCCTGCCTTTTGTCTGCTCTCGCTTTGCTCTTTAAACTCTGGGAAATAGTTTTTCAGATCTGGTTTCAATTACTTGCTATTGTTTTCTGTCTTATCTATAGTGTCTGAGCAATGTGTCTCATCATACTGCAGGTCCCAATATCCACACGACCACAGTACTTAGAAGGAATGCCCAATACATTCTAAGTGGTTTGCTAGTGTGGACATAAGAACGTAGTTTACTCCATCCCCATACTCCTGGTTTAGTGCTCCACAGCCCTTCTCTATAGTAACCAGTGAGTTACTGTAAGTGTGTGAAGTCAGTGGCTGGTCCATCTCCAATTCTGAGGCTCTCTCTCTCTCCCAGTCTGAGGTTGGAACCAGAGGAGAAGTAGAGAACAGTAATCTCCTGGTCGTCCCTGGGGGGTCACGGCCGTGTCGAGAGGCATTCCAGACATAACCGTCTCACTGCTCTATTAAACCCCACTGATCACTGCACACACACAAAGTGAGACCTCAGCACCAACCAGCCAACCGGCCAGGCAGTCACCCAGGCCACGGTGCTACTGTACTGTAGGTTCAGCACCGGTCCCTCTCCCAGTCTCCCTCTCAAGTCTCCCTTCTCTTCTCTGAGTCGCTTGTTTTAATCACCTCATTCAATTTGATGTGTAGTCCACTCCCTGCTCTTAACCACTTCCAGTCTGTTACAGTATGTATATTCTCTACATCCTGCTGCCTGGGCCTGAGTGTAGGATCGACCATGATCCACACCAGCAGATGGCCAGGCAAGGTGCTTGGGTTCCAGATGAGGTCTTAATCGTGTCAAAGCTCTTCCACCGCCTGCTGGGAGGCTCGGCTCTGTTCTATTCTGTCTCTGGGCTGGCTGCTGGCTGCTGGGAGCACCTGTGGGAGCAGGGAACCGTCCTCTCCAGCCTCCTCAAAAGTTGAAAGCCTCCAACATCTAATAAATCAGAGGAACATGGAGGTACATGGCACACACGCACACACAAACACACACACAAGCACACACACAAACACAGAGAGAGAGAGAGCTGGTGGAGCCCCAGTCGTACCAAAAGGGTGGTATGGTGTGGGTAATCTAAGTGAACCATTAGACCCTCTCTATTTTATGATAGCATGGACATTTCTGGAAGATAACCACATCCAGATCACAGTGTACCCAAAACCGTAACAGGGACCAACAGCAGAGTGACTTAGTGTTATTCCTCTTCTAGTACACCAAGAACAACATGCATTTCATCACATGAACAGGTTTTTGGCTGCATGGAAATGAGCTTAGGACCCCTATCAAACTCCATACACGTGCAGAGGAGACGTGTCAATAAATCACTGTTAGGAGCAAAGGCCTGGAGACACAGCTGAGAGTCATGGGGCTGAAAAACAGCAGGACGAGGGAGGAAAAGTCTGTAAATCGGTAAATCGTACTAAAGAAATCAGTTCCACTGGCAGCAGGATCAACCCTCTGGACATTATTAGAAACAGAAAATCAACACAATTAGGAATCAGAGTTTTTGCAGTTTGAATTTCATTTAACAACTGGGGTTGATGCCCCTGTTCTTTTACAAGTCCTTGCCTTTTCCCAGTGCTGTAAAGCAGGATTGTCACGCCCTGACCTTAGAGAGCCTTTTTATTTCTCTCTTTGGTTAGGTCAGGGTGTGATTTGGGGAGGCATTCTACTTTTCTATTTCTTTGTTGGCCGGGTATGGTTCCCAATCAGAGGCAGCTGTCTATCGTTGTCTCTGATTGGGAATCATACTTAGGCAGCCTTTTTTCCCACCTGTGTTTGTGGGTAATTATTTATTTTCCGTGAGTGTTTGTGTGCGCCACGGTTGCGTCACGTTCTGATTCTGTTTACCTGTTTTTTTTTGTGAAAGGTTTCACTTCGATTAAAGATGTGGAATTACATGCACGCTGCGCCTTGGCTCATTTATGATAGGGAGTTTGAAGACAGCGAACGTGACAAGGATTTCCCAAACTCAGTCCTGGGGCCACCCCATTGTGCACATTTTGGTTTTTGCCCTAGTATTACACAGCTGATTCAAATAATCAAAGCCTGATGATGAGTTGGTTATTTGAATCAGCTGTGTAGTGCTACGACAAAAAACAAAATGTGCACAGAAGGGGCCCCTTATGACTGAGTTTGGAAAACCCTGCTGTAAAGGACGCATGAGAAATGAAGTACGTATGGTACCGCAACCTCAGGTCATGCATAAATGTAACAATGAGGCCCAATAAAGAACAATGTTTAAATCTATCTGCTGTCAGAGTCAGCTCAGTTTGAGAGGTTGAGACATTCTTATTGCTTCTGTACAGTACAGACAGACAGTCTTATAAAACACAGATTTCTCTGAAAACAAAAGCCAAACGTTTGTCCAAAGTTTGACCAGGTAAAAAAAAAATTGCCAACGCCTACAACTAATCGCCCATTAGTTTACATAAGGAACTCCTAATATGTGAAAAAAGCATATTTCCATTATTTATTTATTTATTTTTAACATCCAGATGTGATAAATCACCTCTGTGATATTGTGTCGGATCTGTCAGGCGTTTACTGCTTTAATGGAGTCATGAGAAAACTTTCTTCCAGGGTTTCTAAGGTGACACAGACACAACATAAATAGATAAACAGACTGCTATGTGTTACTGCAACCAATACAAGACAAAGGGGGGACCAGCCTCCAGCCCAGGCCCTGCTTGCGTCACACATCTCAACTGCTGTATTTCATCCTATGACAGTTCTGGATGGAGCTGTTGCTACAGCAGTGTATAACTGGCAGAAACAAGTATACATCAAATAGATGAGTGAAGTAGCTGTCTAAAGTGAATGTGGAAAGAGGTTTCCTTTTTTCCATGCCCATCTCAATAATATGATGTATTTCCCCACTTGATCCAGAGAGGGTGTTTGTCAGTGTTCTTTTTCTGGTGATGTGGAACCATGGACTAGAGGACCAGGGAAGACATACATTCCTTACAACAGTCAGAGAACCATTACTAAAGAAACAGAGAGTCTAGCTGGGATATTGTCAAAGTATTATCTCTTACTGCATATAGTACATTTTTAAAACCACTGCTGTGTGCAGTATGTGGCCCCAGCCTGCAATGAAAAACACATTTATACTGGTTTCAATATATGCAGATAGGCAAACACCAAATAAAACCCAAAACCAAAGTAAATCAAAAAATCAACAGCTCCATTCCGTGGGAACATGAGTAAGCATGGGCTCTGTGGTCATCATAATGAACTAGAAACTGGAGTTTCTACCATCACTTTTCTCTGCGGTTCTTTAATAATGCTTTTTATATACTTTATACATTTATTTTATTCTAGTGGGAACGTAACAAAAGGAGACTAAGGAAGCAGTTACATTCGGTGCGTTGGGCAAGTGGGAGTGGAGTCTGAAGGACAGATTTGTTTGTGTTGAATAAAAACATCTGTTGCAATTGACTGGTGGCCAACAAATCCACTAGAGGAAAAGATACAGAGAGGCTAGACAGAAGACAACTGAACACAGCATTACATAACATCGCCACTGACACTGACTGACCATTGGCACTTTAGGCTGACCACTGGAGTGACTGGTGGTCTGCTTTGCCCTGTCAGTGTGGTAACCATAACCCTCTTCAGAGACAGAGCTCAACTATGCAAGTCACTCTCCTTGCAAACTGTCCAGATTCCAGAACAATCCTAGCACTGCAGCACAAAAAAATTATGAAGCACAAAATGTTTCATTTTCCCTCATGCAGACAAATATGGTAATATTGCATTGCATCTCCTAAATGATTTGTCAAGGGAATATCAACAGTTGATGATTTACTTAATGAGCAACCAAATGTGTCTACTAGTCATTTAAATGTGTGATTATATCATATTTTTCTCACTGAATCTGAAAATAATAAAGTAGCTTGTGTTGTGTAAACATATTAAAGATGTCCCCTGCAAAGTTCCTTCAGTGACAACAGCTTCTCTGTTTTAGGAAGATTGAATTTAAAGCAATAAAATCTAATTAGGAAAACAGTGGCAGCTTTAGGGACTGAGCAACTGAAGAGATATCTTGTTATTTCAGCTTTGATTTAGAATTACAAAAATATTTTAGAAATACAGGCTTGTATTTTTCTCGATTATGATTTAAAAAATATGTTTTTAAGACTTTATTGGACTTCATATTACTTCAGTATGCCAATAGTGCATATGACATGTAGATGAACATTAGTAGAAAGTCAAAACAATAATCTTCTGGACATTGATTAAAGAGTGGGCCTATATCAACAATTTATAGGGTGAATTTAAACGGAAAGTTAATTTCAGCAATCAGTAAATGTGTTATGCTACAGCTTGTCCTTGATGAAAGAGAGGGTGAGAGGAGAATAAGAAACAATCAGTCAAACGATTTCCTCTAAATTGGTTCTGCTCTTTACATAGAAAATTGACCTCTTCCCCCACATATGTATTTCCTAAATCAAATTAAATCAATACACTAATGTGTAGGGAGGAGAAGATGAGAGAAAGACGCATGTGGAATTAGAGAAATTATTCTGGTTGAGAGTTCGCTCGTCAGGAGGACCCGTGTGGCTCAGTTGGTAGAGCATGGCGCTTGCAACGCCAGGGTTGTGGGTTCAATTCCCACGGGGGGACCAGGATGAATATGTATGAACTTTCCAATTTGTAAGTCGCTCTGGATAAGAGCGTCTGCTAAAATGACTTAAATGAGGACGACAGAGGTATTTTCAGCTGTGTCTTAAATGTTTCCTTTTCGTCAAAGTCAGTTTCTTAAAAACAGGAATACAGGAATGTAATTCCGCTGGGGATTAGTGAGAGGAATCGCGCTCATCACGGCGCATGTCTATAAACCCGTCCAGAATCGCTAGAGGGGGTCTGATTCAGTGCGCAACAGTTGGGACAGGACTCTGGCGCACTACAGTACTGCGAGGAAGTTTTGAGTGCAGTAATTAATGTACATCGTCTCACGTGTTTGACCTTTGAGTATAATTATGATTTCTGTTAGCTTTAAATCAGTACATGTGCGACATTGATAAATTAAAACATATAGCTGTTTTGCAGAAGTGCAGCGTCTTCGTTCTCGAGGCATCAAGAAAATATAAACAAGGCTGTCACGGAGCTCGCCATGGACATGGGTCAGCTTTGCGCTGCAACACTCTTACCATTTGGTGCCATCTGCGTTGTTTTTATTTGGGATTGTGGTGCCAGTTCTTTAATAAAAACAAGATTTGCAGTGCTCACTTCAGGGTAAGTTGGTAGTCCGCGCATTTGTGAGGGAACGTTGTACATATCAGTCTGTTATTTCCTATCAGAAAAAGAAATAAAATATACACTTGATCAAAGTTTAAGAAAAGTGCATGTAAATTCAAATGAAGGATTGGTAGGGAATTAATAAAACTGTCCGGCAACTTGCTATCCGGTTGGACATGGTGATGAATGTGCTATTTAGACCGAAAAGTAGCTGAATTTAATATGTATGTGTGATGTGTGAAAGACAATAAAAACAATGCTTTGCTTGTGAAAAACGTCGACAATCAGTCAAAGAAAGACCACCACGTTGCTCCAATCATCATGCCTACCTACCCAATGATCCGTGCGTCCGCAAGTAAAAGGCGGTTGTGATGTGATTGGAATATTGAATGAGATCACGCAAATACAGAGGAGTAGTTGTCGGAATCACTCAGTTGCATGCCATCTGTAAATTCGGCCCATAACGTGACATAGGTTATTAAGGTGCACATAGAGAGGTCTGGACCAGGGAGAGGGAGTTCATAGCCTACATACAATAGTTTGAATGAAGTGGGCAAAGTACAGACCAGAAGAACTTTGAAGCATCTAATTTTTGTCAGAAATGATCATTGAATTCCGTGCTATTACCTCTTAGTTCAGCATTCCAGTTGTAAACCATTTCATGATATTATTATTTCAGTTTATTTTTCCAAGAAAATGATAGACATCTGTATTTTCAAACGAGTTATTGTGTTTCTTAATCCTGGTCCTGGGGACCCAGAGGGGGTGCACATTTTTGTTTTTGCAAATCATCCAAAGCATTATGATAAATGCACCTCTTTGCAGGGTTATTAAACAAACGTTTTTCTTACAAAGAATGCAATCATGTGCTGGCCACTGCATGGCACAATCAATTTTCTTTATAACTTTCATTTTGAAATATTCTTACTGCTTCACATACAATAGTTGCTGCCATAGAATTGTGATTATGTATTGTAGCATGATGTACTACAGTAGCCATAATGCTTGGGAACTGCTTTCAAAGGGAATTATGAAATAACTGCCATAGAATTGTGATTATGTATTGTAGCATGATGTACTACAGTAGCCATAATGCTTGGGAACTCTGGCTGCTTTCAAAGGGAATTATGAAATAACTGCCATTTAATTGAGTGACTTTCTCTTTAATACCACTCCTATTACTATAGTAACAACATTGTTACCAATACACTTATCTCTCTTGTCTCCTTTCTCGTGGCTTTGTAAAGGGAGGAGTGTCCGGAAAACAAGGTAGTGACAGTGGAGTACCCCTGTATTACAGCAAGGGGCACGGATGGCACCTGTCTCAGGTAAGAGTGTCCCATCCTTTAAATAGAAAATGAGAGCCGCACACTCCAGGACAGGCTTTCCAAAACATGGTCCTCTGGACCCCAAGGGGTGCACATTTTGGTTTTAGCCTCAGCACTACACAGCTGATTCAAATAATCAACTAATCATCAAGCTTTGATCATTTGAATCAGCTGTGGAGTGCTATGGCAAAAACCAAAACGTGCACCCCTTGGGGTTCCCAGGACCACGTTTGGGGAACGCTGCTCTAGGAGCTCAGATGCAATAATTTAATAGCAACGTTTCGGAAGCCAAGCTGTCTTCATCAGGGTTTAATGACAAACACTGCGGGTCACTAATTGATATAGTTTCAAAGAACACACACAGGTGTCTGTAATGATGGCCGGGTGTGGCATGATTTCATTGGTCAATTTTGAAATATCAATAAAACATATAAAAAAGCATGAATGGATAACATACGATCATAGATACAATTAGGCTACATCATATAGGCCTACAAACACTTTATTTACAATGGATAACAAAAACACAATCACAGGAATGGCTTCAGATCAAACTCTATGTTGAGACTGAAGGGAGCGAGGGCCTTTAAATGAAAGATCCAGATGGCCCCTCATTTTAACAATACATTGTCAAGGTCACCCACTCTCCTAGGGAGGGCGATGTGTTCGATGCCGATATAGTGAAGAGACGAAATAGGGTGGTTCGTTCCCAAAAAAAATCCCATCTACCATACGGAATGTAGACACAACAACACACACACACACACACACACACACACACACACACTCACACTCACACTCACACTCACACTCACACTCACACTCACTCACTGGTCAGAACATGTGGTCAGGTTAAGTTTTCATATACCAAATAAAAATCTAAAGTTCAATGTGTTTCCATCACATTTTCAACTTTACCCATTGTTTTGTCACAAACTGTTGCGTTAAATAGCAAATGTGCATACTCTGGTCTTGGCACATACGCTCTAGCCAACAGCTCGCAGATACAGTGCAGCTAGGCTGTGCGGGTACTGGGTAGCTTAGTCTACATAATGAGATTGTTATTGATGAGAGGAGGAATTTTTGTTGTCAAACGACAGTCAATCAAAGATCATAATGTCACCAGAATAAGACCATCAATATTTATTGGAAAGGAGCATCAAGCTCATCACAGTGGACTTTCATCAACCTGTGAAGTTCATCAAAACTTATTTCCTCTGTAGCCTAATAAACTACATGGACCACACACCATATCATCATGTGACTCCAAGTTTACTTCGATATGATGGTTATTATATCAGTATTTGCACAAGGCGTTTCCACCTCCATTTCTCGCATAATACATTTTACAGACACAAAAAGATCCCAACATGTCGAATGAACAAATTATCTGTCGGCATTTATAAAATTGTACCAAAACTTKATGTTTCCACTTCCTGAGATTTTTTTCTATACGGTATGACTTTACTCACATAGAAACTGTGGATGACAATGTGGTTACTGTTAATGTTTCTCTAGTTTGCTTCCAGACATATCTACCGAATTTGTCAAAACGGCTTTGGGCTGCATTGGCATCAGTGAAATGTTCTTGCTGGTGAACATGATATGATCATTTCTGTCTTGAATCACTTATGAACATGACAGTTTTTTCTAAATGTCCCATCCATCTTGTCATGTCTGGGCCTGAGTGGGGATACTCTGAAGTGAACTGTTGTGACTTCAGGCGCCGACAGAGATGGCCACCTCGCTTCGCGTTCCTAGGAAACTATGCAGTATTTTGCTTTTTTATGTGTTATTTCTTACATTGTTACCCCAGGTAATCTTAGGTTTTATTACATACAGTCGGGAGGAACTATTGGATATAAGAGCAACGTCAACTCACCATCATTACGACCAGGAATACGACTTTCCCGAAGCGGATCCTCTGTTTTGCCCACCACCCTGGACAATGGACCGGATCCCAGCCGGCGAACCAAAACAACGACGCCGTAGAAGGGGCAGACGGAGCGGTCTTCTGGTCAGGCTCCGTAGACGGGCACATCGTGCACCGCTCCCGAGCATACTACTCGCCAATGTCCAGTCTCTTGACAACAAGGTAGACGAAATCCGAGCAAGGGTTGCATTCCAGAGAGACATCAGAGCCTATAACGTTCTTTGTTTCACGGAAACATGGCTCACTCGAGACACGCTATCGGAGTCGGTACAGCCAGCTGGTTTCTTCACGCATCGCGCCGACAGCAACACACATCTTTCTGGGAAGAAGAAGGGCGGGGGTGTATGCCTTATGATTAACGAGACGTGGTGTGATCATAACAACATACAGGAACTCAAGTCCTTCTGTTCACCTGACTTAGAATTCCTCACAATCAAATGCCAACCGCATTATCTACCAAGATAATTCTCTTCGATCATAATCACAGTCGTGTATATTCCCCCCCAAGCAGACACATCGACGGCCCTGAAAGAACTTCATTTGACTCTATGTAAACTGGAAACCACATATCCTGAGGCWGCATTTATTGTAGCTGGGGATTTTAATAAGGCTAATCTGAAAACAAGGCTCCCTAAATTCTATCAGCATATCGATTGCGCAACCAGGGCTGGCAAAACCCTAGATCATTGTTATTCTAACTTCCGCGACGCATATAAGGCCCTCCCCCGCCCTCCTTTCGGAAAAGCTGACCACTACTCCATTTTGTTGCTCCCAGCCTATAGACAGAAACTAAAACAGGCAGCTCCCGCGCTCAGGTCTGTCCAACGCTGGTCCGACCAATCGGATTCCACGCTTCAAGATTGCTTCGATCACGTGGACTGGGATATGTTCCGCACTGCGTCGAACTACAACATTGATGAATACGCTGATTTGGTGAGCGGGTTTATTAGCAAGTGCATCGGCGATGTCGTACCCACAGCGTCTATTAAAACATTCCCAAACCAGAAACCGTGGATTGATGGCAGCATTCGCGCAAAACTGAGCGCGAACCACTGCTTTTAATCAGGGCAAGGTGACCGGAAACATGACCGAATACAAACAGTGTAGCTATTCCCTCCGCAAGGCAATCAAAGAAGCTAAGCGTCAGTAGAGAGACAAAGTAGAGTCGCAATTCAACGGCTCAGACACGAGAGGTATGTGGCAGGGTCTACAGTCAATCACAGACTATAAAAGGAAAACCAGCCCCGTCGCAGACCAGGATGTCTTGCTCCCAGACAGACTAAACAATTTCTTTGCTCGCTTTGAGGACAATACAGTGCCACTGACCCGGCCCACTACCAAAACCTGTGGGCTCTCCTTCACTGCAGCCGACGTGAGTAAAACATTTAAACGTGTCAACCCTCGCAAGGCTGCAGGCCCAGGCGGCATCCCCAGCCACGTCCTCAGAGCATGCGCAGACCAGCTGGCTAGTGTGTTTACGGACATATTCAATCAATCCTTATCCCAGTCTGCTGTTCCCACATGCTTCAAGAGGGCCACCATTGTTCCTGTTCCCAAGAAAGCTAAGGTAACTGAGCTAAATGACTACCGCCCCGTAGCACTCACTTCCGTCATCATGAAGTGCTTTGAGAGACTAGTCAAGGACCATATCACCTCCACACTACCTGACACCCTAGACCCACTCCAATTTGCTTACCGCCCCAATAGGTCCACAGACGNCACACACACACACACACGAGAAACCCCCAGTCTGCAGATCTGGTTTAAGTCCGAAGCATATGATCTGTGTACTGTCAAGGTTATACCACAGCAATAGAAGTTGTCTCATTTGATTTTTGGCTCCAGACGAGATGTGTGTGGTGGTGATGGAGTTTTAGCTAGTTTTCTAGTTTTTCCTGCCATGTCTCCCAGGCAAGCGTGGTAAGGACTGCCACAGGCTGCAAATTATCCTTTAGATGATGGCCATGCATGAAAATTATTCTGTCTGTCTGCCTAACCGTGCAAGCAGAGTGAGTTAACCATATAGCTCAGTGTGTCCTGGCAGTCTGCAGGCTTTCCCATGTCTCTGAGGTTGAGGTTAGCACAATTACACTGGGTTGTTATGGTGTCGGGCAGCAAACCCACACAGCCACTGAGACACATTTTTCTTCCCCTCCACGGTGGTTCCCCCCCCCCAACACACACACACACACAGTTGACAGTGCATGTCAGAGCAAAAAACCAAGCCATGAGGTCGAAGGATTGTCGAAGGATGCACAGATCTGGGGAAGGGTACCAAAACATTTCTGCAGGTTTGGAGGTCCCCAAGAACACAGTGGCCTCCATCATTCTTAAATGGAAGTTTGGAACCACCAAGACTCCTTCCTAGAGCTGGCCGCCCGGCCAAACTGAGCAATTGGGGGAAAAGGGCCTTGGACAGGGAGGTTACCAAAACCTGATGGGGACTCGGACAGAGCTCCAGAGTTTCTCTGTGGAGATGGGAGAACCTTCCAGAAGGACAAACATCTCTGCAGCACTCCACCAATCAGGCCTTTATGGTAGAGTGGCTAGATGGAATTTTTGTTGTTGTTGTCAAACGACAGTCAAGCATAGATCATCATGTCACCAGAATAAGACACTCAATATTTATTGGAAAGGAGCATCAAGCTCATCACAGTGCACTTTCATCAACCTGTGAAGTTCATCATAACTTATTTTATCTGTAGCCTAATAAACTGCATGGTTTTCCAAGTCGTAGTGGGAGGACCACACACCATATCATCACGTGACTCCAAGTTTACTTCGACATGATGGTTATTATATCAGTATTTGCACAAGGCGTTTCCACCTCCATTTGTCGCATAATACATTTTACAGACACAAACAGATCCCAACATGTCGAACGAACAAATTATCTGTCTGCATTTATAAAATTGTACCGAAATTCCGGTTTCCACTTCCTGTGATTTTTTTTCTATACGGTATGACTTTACTCGCATAAAAACTGTGGATGATAACGTGGTTACTGTTCATGTTTGTCTAGTTTGCTTCCAGACATATCTACCGGCTTAGTCAAAACGGCTTTGGGCTGCATTGGCATCAGTGAAATGTTCTTGCTGGGGTCCATGATATGATAATTTCTCTCTTGACTCACTTATGAACATGACATTTTTTCTAAATGTACCATCCATCTTGTCATGTCTGGGCCTGAGTGGGGAAACTCTGAAGTAAACTGTTGTGAACTCAGTGTCTCACTGGGCCTGCCTGCCACACACTCATCAAACTTCTCAAAGAAATCACAAGAATTTACATAATATTCAGTTCATTTCTGCCCGACCACTAGATTTCCTCTGCAAACCCCAGTTAAACCCAGCTGTCTTAACTCATTATACAGGGTTGACTCTGTACCCATTCATATGCCTCTGTGACCGGGGTTCCATCAGAAATGCTATGTCTGAGCATCCCCTTTCCCCTGTGTGTCAACCACTTGGCTTTCAAGTGGTATGTGTTCATTAGGAAGACAGATTCCGCTCCATGCCTGGTCACAATCTGCCCGTCCACACGACACAGCTTTTCTCTTTTAACTGTGACTCTGCCTTCGTTTGGAAGGCTGAAACCTTGACAGGCCCCAGTGTAGCCCAGAGTTTCCCAAACTGTTTTTGTACCAGGGGCTGTACCAAGGAGTAGTAGTACCTTGGATAACCCCTTAGAACTTGAATTTAATTCGGATGTCAGCCAACCATCTAATGACTGGTCACAAGCATCTCAGGGAATGAAGGTTGAGAAACCCAGGGCTAGTGTATGTGTTACGGGCCCAGGCCTCCTCACACAGGACTCCCTCCTCAGGGATGGGGGGCGATGGGGGCTGATAATGATGCCAGGGAGAGGGTTTCGGGTGTCATTGTCCCTCAGAGAGATGTGTAGAGTTTCAGCCATTAAACCCTGAGATAACTGAGCAGGGAGATGCAGAGTCTGGCTGGGACCTCCAGGCCAGGGTGAACAACACTCAGGCTACTCACACTGGCTGCATTCCCCTCGTCTCCTCTCCTTTCCTCTTTCTCTGAGTGCAATGTGTGTGTCCTCCCTGGTGTTAAAGAGTACATAGTGAGTGATAATGTGTGTGTCCTCCCTGGTGTTAAAGAGTACATAGTGAGTGATAATGTGTGTGTCCTCCCTGGTGTAAAAGAGTACATAGTGAGTGATAATGTGTGTGTCCTCCCTGGTGTTAAAGAGTACGTAGTGAGTGATAATGTGTGTGTCAGTTGAGTTTGCGTGTATGCATGTGTCCTAGTTTCTGGCAGCTGATAGTGCAGGCGATGCCTGGAGCGCATGCAGGCCCAGAGCGTATGTACTACGTAGCTACTACCTCCTGAGTGTTACGCTCCCTCTCATCTCGCTCTCTTTATTTGTTTCCTTGTGGATTTACTGCTTTAGACTTGGCTCTCACCTCTGTAGTGTTCTCTCTGTGGGCTCCGTACTCCCTCCCTCACCGCTCTGCTCCCCCTACATGTCGTCAGGCCGCGGTGGGGCCGGCTGTAAACAAGTCTGTGACACGCATGGCAGGGGGAACAGGAGGAGAGAAGGAAGAGAGTGAAGGAGGGGAGAAGGTGGGGAAAACGTTAAGATTAGTTTTTATCCAAATGAAATAAACCTGGATTCTGGCAATGCCGTGTGTTCACTTCGGCAGGGGGCTTGCCTGGAAAACCACGTCAAGGTCTATAAAAAGGACCAGGAAGGGGAAATCACAGGAGGGAGGGAAGCTCTATAGGCCAGACCTCTGGCTTTTATGAACCTCTGTATTCTGCTGCAATTGGTGCCCCGTAGTCCAGTTGATGTGGTGGAACCCCGGTAGAGTCAAAGCCAGTAGTGTTGGAGCTAAAGCTGTTGAAGTGTAATGAGGGATTCAACACCAGAACAGTACCATCTCTCTCTCTCCCTCTCTCTCTCTCAACATCGTTGTAGTACACGTGGCTTCCTGCTGTAAGGTCTGGAAACCATCCTATCCCACGGCCCCTGAGCTCACCATGGAAGAATAAAGAGGGAGGCAGCACAGGAGCGAGGGAGGAGAAAGGAGAGCAAGAAAGGAGAGAGGGGGGCGGAGAGAATCAGAACATACTGAACCAAGCTCTCACAGTCCCGTCTCTCTTTTGTGCTCTGGTTTTATCATGAAAGCAGGTGGGAGGAAGCAGGCCTGCAATGTCCTCAAAGTGTGTGTGTGTGTGTGTGTGTGTGTGTGTGTGTGTGTGTGTGTGTG
>NC_036855.1:64703935-64726281 GCF_002910315.2 Salvelinus sp. IW2-2015
CTTAAAGAAAAACTAACAGGTCTGTGAGAGCCGGAATTCTTACTGGTTGGTAGGTGTTCAAATACTTATGTCATGCAATAGAATGCAAATGAATTACTTAAAAATCATACAATGTGATTTTCTGGATGTTTGTTTTAGATTCCGTCTCTCACAGTTGAAGTGTACCTATGATAGAAATTACAGACCTCTACATGCTTTGTAAGTAGGAAAACCTGCAAAATCGACAGTGTATCCAATACTTGTTCTCCCCACTGTATATATCCAGTCAGGTCTGAACCCCACACTGTGCTCCACTAAGGTTCTGACAGGGTTACTATCTTCAGCCAAGGCCTCATCAGACTCACTACACCACAGCAACCAGCACGTTAGCCACGGAATGATGAGAGAAATATCTCACCACTTCCACCCAATGGTACAAGCTTAGGTTATAAAAGGTTCACAGAGACATGTCTTCTCTTGACAAGAGTACATCAGGACAGCTCATTCACCCTAAACACATAGTGAAACTGGGATCTATCACACATTGTTTACATTACATCTAAGAATTCCATGGGGTGTCCTATTCTAACTAGTATACTTTTTATATTTGGCATTTCTTCCTCAGTGTGTTTTGAATGGCAATCAAGCTGTGGGAAAATGAAACTGTTTAAGTTGTCTCACACTTGAAGTTGACATAAGTGTCTCTCTTAGCAATGCAACACTGTTCTGAGTACTGCCGCAATACTGTTTCATTACTGGGGAAATATTATCCATTTCTCTGTTTCTCACAAAACGCTTTTTTACAAGGCCTGAGGTTCACTTCCTGTCTTTAATGGTAAGTTCTAATCATTTGTGTAGATCGGTATTATTGTTGGACCACAGTAAATATCAAGTAATCATTGTACATATTTTTCAAATTAACATTCACCTGAACAGCGCTCTGTACAAACACAATGCCTGTTATTCATTACTGTTCCACTAGGTGATTAAAGTCTGTAATGGCATCGTCAGCATGTTGTTTGAAGTACAGCACAGAGAAGCAGCTGTGTACTGTATAGACAGTAAATGTTTTTATATCACAGAATTGGAAAAGGGGGGGATGCAGGAATGAAAAAGGAGAGATGAAATAAAGGAAGTTTGCAGTGGTAAAGTTGAGGAGTTACAGTCCCTCTGACTCCTGGAAGGTTCTGGAAGACTTTCATGTCTTATCAGTCCATTAACTTAAGCCCTGGTTAAGGACTTTTGTGTGATCTCAGTGTAGAATCCTTAAAATATACCAGTCTGTAGCCTGGTTTCCTTCCCTGGCAGTAGAGCACTCACAGACACGTCATTAAGACAGATCCATCATTGTGTTACTTTTTATTAAAAAGTACTTGGTAAATATTTTCTTCTTCTTGAACTGCACTGTTGGTTAAGGGCTTGTAAGTAAGCATTTCACAGTAAAGTCTGTTATATCTTGTTATATTCGGCGCATGTGACAAATAAAGTTTGATTTGATTTGATCATTCGTTTGGCTTTAGACTCCCTTCTCAGTTACTGGCTGCTCTCACTACATTACCTGTAATCTGGACCTCATCTCTCTCTTAGGCCCTTTGTTGTCCTCATAGGGTCCATTCTTTCTCTTGCTGTCACTCTCCCTCTATCTCCCTTTACCCCTGTTTCTTCCTTTCCCTCCCTTTCCCTCTCTCTCTCTTCCTCCACACCCTCTCCCCCCTCCCTCCCTCCCTCCCGTTCTTCCTCTCTCTCTGTCGTCAGGTAAGGCTCCAGGCCAGGTCACATGTCTGTCTGTCGTTGAGAGGTTGTGAAGCTCAGAAGGGTCAGAGATGGCACATTCCTGGGGTGACACACGGCCCTGGCTTGACCCCAGGGCCACAGAGGCCAGCGGCCCTTCATATTGCCTGGGGGGAACCGAGGGTAGGCGCTGGCACTGGGAATAGACCTGGGAGCTTTAGGGCCTGTAATGAGAGGCGTCATAAAAGAGAAGGAGAGAGGGAGAGTGACAGAGAGGGATAGGGGGCGAGAGAGGGGAGGATTTGTGTCACTCTCTGGCCCAACATTAACTGGCTATGGCTTTATGAGGGGTGTTTTACCCTTTTCACACTACCGTGCAGACACGAACCATACTGTGCTGGGCTGGCTCTGATATATTATTTTCACATTGTCCTTCCTAGCACGGTTCCAGCCATTATGGTTGATGTTTCACCAGGTCAGCCGTGGGAATAGAGATAGGTTGTTGGTATTTTAGAACAGGCATTGGTGATGGAGTGAGGACCTGTGAAGACAGAAGCGGTAGGAGGTGGGTTTGAGGTGACAGAGGAGTGTTGGTGCTGTTTGGGAACTGTAACGTGGCTGTGCTTGTGGAAGTGGTGCAGACCTCCTGTGCTCTCAGTGAAAGCATCCACTGTCTGACTAACAGCCTGCCCCACTCTGATGTGTCCCCAGAGAGACCGCAGGCTGGAAGTGTGCTGACAGGATAAATAAACAGAGAGAGGACGTGCTCACATCTCAGCACACTAACACCTTCACGTGTATACTCACACGGCACAAGAACAAGACACTTATACACTAACACCCTTACATACCCACACACACTTTTACATAACAGCCTAACACCCTGCTGTATGAGGAAACACAGAGAAAACAACAGACCCTCTTAAAACGAACACCCTAATCGATTATACACACAGGACTGACGCTTTTACTTAAACAGAAAGACAGAGACAGATGAAGAGGGCACAACAAAACCTATTCCACCTCAGGAGACTGAAAAGATTTGGCATGGGTCCTCAGATCTTCTAAAGGTTCTACAGCTGCACCATCGAGAGCGTCCTGACTGGTTGCATCACTGCCTGGTATGGCAACTGCTCTGCATCTGACCGCAAGGCACTACAGAGGGTAGTGCGAACGGCCCAGTACATCACTGGGGCCAAGCTTCCTGCCACCCAGGACCTACTATACCAAAAATTGTCAAAGACTCCAGCCACCCTAGTCATAGACTGTTCTCTCTGCTACCGCACGGCAAGCGGTACCGGAGCGCCAAGTCTAGGTCCAAGAGGCTTCTAAACAGCTTCTACCCCCAAGCCATAAGACTCCTGAACATCTAATCAAATGGCTACACAGACTATTTGCATTGCCGCCCCCCTGTTTTACAACGCTGATAATCTTTGTTGTTATCATCTATGCATAGTCACTTTAATAACTCTACCTACATGTAAATATTACCTCAATTACCTCGACTAACCGGTGCTCCCGCACATTGACTCTGTAACGGTACCGGGCCCCCTGTATATAGTCTCGCTATGGTTACTTTACTGCTGCTCTTTAATTACTTGTTACTTTTTATTTCTTATTCTTATTCGTATTTTTGTATTCATTTTTTTAACTGCATTGTTGGTTAGGGGCTCGTAAGTAAGCATTTCACTGTAAGGTCTACACCTGTTGTATTCGGCGCATGTGACTAATACAATTTGATTTGATTTGAGACAATCATCCATACATAGAGAGGCAGACTTATAAACAGGATAACATTCATTCAAAAACTGCAAAGCACACAGCACACACACACCCACACAAAGACATCAACATGACAGATATGTAAGAGCAGAAACACACACAGACACTGTGTCTCCTGTCCTGAAGTGTCGAGGGGTCCGTGACCTCCACCGAGGTCCACATCCTGTGTTTCTGACTCACAGAGCACCACATGAAGGACCATCAAGCACAAATGACACAAAAGCTACATCTCTCTTTCTTTCTCTCCTTCTCTCTCTCTCTCCCTCCATCCTCCTCCTCTCCTCGACGTGTCAACATCTCCCTGTCTCATTTCCTCCTCGCTACGTTTCCTCCTCCATCGCCATAACAACCCCCTTAAGTCATCTCCCCTCTCTCTCTGACGAGTCTGGGAGTTGACAGAGTAAATATGACACATAATGTTGCGTCACAAGACGCCTAATGATACTGTTGTCTCTCTTCGCTATCTCCCCCATATCTAGAAACAGAAACGCTATCTGATGTCCAGGGAGCAATCCTGTACTGAGTGAGTGGAACTGTTAATACATAGTGACTTCAGTCTGGTTTATGGAAAGCATCCTTCCAGATTGGTCTCTGCTCTGCTGTCTCTGTGTAACCTCAGTGCTGCCTGTCCAGGCTGCAGACGGTTGGGGGGGTCTATAATGAATATCCAGTCTTTGTAGCGCATTCCTGCCACGAACGCACAAATAAATCACGCCAGCCTGGATGGAAAACAATAACATTGAGCTCTCCTCCCTGAAGGGAGACCCTTGCTAAAGTACATAATCTGGAGTGTAAAGTGATCCTGCTCTAGCCTGTACTCTGGATCCTGTCTTGCTATTTCTCCAGCGTCTCTGTGCTGTTTTTGGCAGCAGCATTGTAGTGTAGAGCCTGTGTAGGTCCTCGGTACGTCCCTCTCTCTGCAGGTAGTCACTGGGTCACCACCAGCACAAAGGAGGACCAGGGGGAGCACAGGGACAGGGATACCCAGGCATGGTTCTCCTAAGATGGACTCGTAGCTGGGTGACTTGCATGGTCAGACAGACCTGGTGCGTCTGTAGGCACTATGTTAGAGTGTGGAGCATCAAGAGAAGCAGTGTCTAACAGCAGGAATACCCTCAGGGTGACACAGGGACTCCACTCATCTTCTGAAGAAACTTAATCAGACAATATGGTTGCACAAGACATGTTGATGCAGAATGTAGAAACACAGAAGAATCGAGTGGGCAAAAATACCATAGAATCCGACCATCAGTGTTGATAACCTGGGTGTAGAGAAAGATACACTCGGTTCTTCAGCAGTACCCATATGATAACCCTTTTAGGTTACAGGTAGAACCTTCTGTAGAAAGGGTTCAACATGGAACCTAAAAGAGTTCTACCTGGAACCAAAAAGGGTTCTTCAAAAGGTTCTCCTATGGGGACAGCCGAAAACTCTGTAAGGTTCTAGATATCACCTTTTTTTAAGAGTGTACTCTCCTAACCTTGTTAGTCACCTGACCTTGATGTTTGTCTGTATTGTGAAGAGAGCAGAGAACTGAAGGAAGAGCCTGGCCTGGGAGCTCTCCTCCTCAAGGCTGTGTTTAACAGTCCTGTCAGTGTCACACATCACTCTCACTAATAACCCCTGCCCTTGTTTCCTGACATTAACAAGATGCACCCAATTACTGACTGCTCTGGGCCCCAGACACACACACACGCACACACATACGCACACATGCACACATGCACGCGGGGGAGCATGAGAAGCGGTTATCCCACTGTGGAGGACAGTGATGTAGCTTTAGTGGTTTGGTCTTTTCCCTTTAAGATCTGAGAACAGTGTTAATCAACAGAGACCCCTACATTCCCAAACATCAACAGACAGGTCATCACACTGTGTAACTAATAACCTGAGCAGTTTATACAGACCACTGAAGAGCATGTATCATCAATCAGAGACACCTCTAGCATTTCATTTGACATTTTAGTCATTTAGCAGATGCTTTAATCCAGTTTGTGCATTCATCTTAAGATAGCTAGGTGGGACAACCAAATCTCAGTCATAGTAACTACATATTTCCTCAATAAAGTAGCTATCAGCAAAGAGAGCTAGGAGGTAAAGTTAGCTCACAAAAGGCTTTTTTGTTGTTGTTGCAGGTCCCAGATCAGATCAGGGGCAGTGTGGGGTCAGGTCTCTGTGTGACTGACAGGCTGTCTGTTGATGTTTGTTGAGCAGTTTAGCAGTGAACATTGAGAGCAGAGGTTGTGTGTTGATGTTATGAGTCGACACTCAGAGAGACCAGAGGCTGCCAGCCATAGCCTCCCCTTGCTGGCTGTACATCTTCAGCCCAGACAGACAGACAGACAGACAGACAGGGCCCACATCTGCTGTTCATTAGCCCAGCCTGGCCCTCTCCTCTCTGGGCACACTGACTGGAGGGACAGGAGGTGGCAGGCCTGGAGAGATATGTCCTTCGGGCCCCTGGCCAGAGCCCCCTAGCAGCCCCCCAGTACTGTCCCATCCCATCCCCAGCTCTCTCCATCACAACACAACACAGCTATGAGCCACAGATTAAAGCTCCAGTCCGTCATGTGGCTTCAGACAGACAGACAGACAGGGCCCACATCTGCTGTTCATTAGCCCAGCCTGGCCCTCTCCTCTCTGGGCACACTGACTGGAGGGACAGGAGGTGGCAGGCCTGGAGAGATATGTCCTTCGGGCCCCTGGCCAGAGCCCCCTAGCAGCCCCCCAGTACTGTCCCATCCCATCCCCAGCTCTCTCCATCACAACACAACACAGCTATGAGCCACAGATTAAAGCTCCAGTCCGTCATGTGGCTTTAATCAGGCCCTGGCCAGGCRCATAGTTTTGTAAGTTATTTATCATTCAGAAGAGGGAGTGGGGGAGGTTCTTAGAGGAGTGATTTAGGGTTATGTTGCATGGAGGTTGGAGAAGAATAAAAGCAAGTTGTCGTCTTGAGGGACCTTCAGTGAGGTACCATGCTAAATTCCCTCCATCAAGAGCGTGCAGTTTTCGGGGCAGGAGTTGTGTGTTCCCCCCTCCTCGTCTAGGGTCTGTGTTATTTGGGTTCTGTGATTCTATGAGTGTTCCAATATCCCTTTCCATCGTTTCTTATTCCGCAGGTCCATCCCTAATGCCTGTAACATGTGGTGTTTTGGTTTGCTGTGTGTGAGGATGATGCTCTTTGTTCAGCTGTCTCTTGACCATCTAGGCTAGTGCTGCTGGGATGTGGGGAGGGAGGCAAGGGATCTGGTGCTAATGAGGAGCTTTGGTCCTAAAGACAATTGACAGGCTGGGTGTTACCAGAGAGGAAGAGGCGAAGCGAGAGGGTTTACTCTTGTCAAAATCTGTCCACAATTAGCAGACTGATAAGCAGAGAGAAAAGCAGACTGCCTGCCTTCCCGCCTTTGGGACTACGACTCCCATTTAGTGGCTGTGTAGATCCGTTCAGTATGTGAAGGGAAGGATACAGCAGCTGGGAAATGAATTATTGGCTCATGCTACTGTCTGTCTGTGTGTTTATCCACAGGAGGAAATGCTGTGAGGGCTTCAGGTTGGTGATGGGCCAGTGCATACCTGAAAGTAGGTTTAAAAAATACAGCAGTTCTACTCACCCTAAGTCAGATACTTTACTCAGTGCCTGTAATTACACCTGGGCACCTGTACACAGACAGAATGCACATTACAACGCCAAATTAACCCATTACTGAACTGCAAATTGTTTCAAAAGTAAAATAGAATCTCATTCCATAAATTGTCAATACTCTACAATGACACACCATGACCAATAGAGGGCAACATTACACAGGAATACCCTTGAGGAATATTATTGGACATCCAGGGTTATTATTGAGCTGTTAGCTTTGCATGTAAGATCCTATCTGTGCATGTCCCTATTGAGGAACCAATCCCTCCCCTCTCTCTGCTCCAGATGTGGATGTGTGTTCTGGCTCCCCCTGTGAACAGCAGTGCACCGACAACTTTGGACGGGTTGTCTGCACCTGTTACCCCGGATACCGCTTTGATCGAGAGAGGCATCGCAAACACCAGACCTACTGTTTAGGTAAGTCCACTACCTGTTTATCTGCCAATCAGCTTTTTATCAGCCTGTTTATCAGCCAATCAGCACTGTTTTCTTTTGTATAAATCTTAATTTAACATCCTGCATCAGAGCAACCGCTCTTTCTCCATCTCTCTGATTAGAGCAGCCTAAATGCAGCCTTAATCAGGTGTAAAGTAACAGCTGGTGTTGTGTCTCCCACACCACAGACATCGATGAGTGTGTGGAGTCCGACGGCAGTGTCTGTGATCACGACTGCGAGAACACCGTGGGCAGCTTCCTGTGTCGCTGTCGCAGGGGTTACATCCTGGCACCGGACAAGCACTCCTGTATACCCAGTCACAACCGTGGGTGTTGAGTATACTACTATACTTTACTCCTACTGTCTACATGAGGCTGGCTACCGCAGCTACACTACCTCTGGGCTTAGCTCACTAGTACCTTCCTGTGTGTCTTCAGCCTGAGGGTACAGTACTGTATATGTGTTTGAGAGGGTGAACATAGACTACTAGACTTTGTTTTTGTGTTACTTATTCTGTTGTGTTACTTACTCTGTGACAAGCCTGTCTCTCTGAGAGTCTCTTTGTCTCTGTGTCTTTCTATCAGTGAGCTCGTCAGGGAAGTCTGACACCCTGATGAGTGCTGGCTCCTGCTCCCTCACCTGTCAGGACTTTGTAAACATGAGGAACAGCCTGCTGCAGCTCAAACTGAGGCTGGGCAGCACTCAGTCACCTAACCAGGTACATCTACATCACAACACTAACTACTGCACATCTTACTTACACTGGTGTTCCATACAAACACAGAGATACACTAACCAGAGATACACTAACTGTAAACTAGCCTCGCCAGACTTGATGTCTCACAATGGAAGTCTGACCAAATTCCGACTACAGTGAGACATGTTGTTGTACTATACTACCTGTGTGTGTACCTGTGTGTGTATAGGTGTTGTCTCCTGGCCTGGCTAACGGCAGTGATAAGCCGTCTGCTGGGAGGTTGGGGAAAGGTCCTGACACCACCGCCCTCCCTAGTCCTCCTGGCTCTCCAGGATCCCGTGGGGTCCCAGGTAAGAGTTGTCTGCTCTTTCTCTGAATCTTTCTAACTCAATCTTTCTCTCTCTCTCTGTATCTCTCTGTTTACTGCCTATGTCAGCTGTTTGTTGGCTGACATTCCGCAGGTTATCTCCTTGGTTCCTCTTACATCCCTTTATTCTTGGATCTCAGGCCACTCAGGAGTGCCGGGGGAGAAGGGAAAGCCTGGAGAGAGAGGCCTGACCGGCCCCCAGGGGCCACGGGGAGACATGGGCCCTATGGGCCCCGAGCCTGACCTGGAGTACATCAAGAGGGGTCGCAGAGGAGCTGTGGTAATCTTATTATTGCTTCCCCGATAACATGCTGTTGGGTCTATTAGTCCAAGCAGACCTCAACACATCCATAGCTGCAGAGATACATCATTACAATAAATGTTGCATGAGAGGAGCTGTAGCTCCCGCTAAAAACATTTAAAACCATATTTCTGTCTCTCCTTTTTCCAACAGGGACCTCCTGGCGCACCAGGCAGAGATGGACTGAAGGTCAGTATAACAGTCTATCCATGTGTCTGTGAGTGTTTAGTACATGCGTGTGTGTGTACTGTATGTGTTTAAACTATCCTGTAAACTTTTCAAAGCTGTTAACTGGAACACTAACAGCAACACTTTTCACCCCACTCTGAGAGCTCTGAGCTGCCGATGTGGACTCTTATAGAAGCCTGTGTGAACGTTGGAAGTATGTAACTGGACGTTTCTGGATGTTTTTTTCTCTTTAGGGTGACAGGGGAACTCCTGGTCCCAGAGGTCTACCAGTGAGTCTGCTTTCTATATTTGCCAGCTAGGCTTTGAAGTATTTTTAAATGCATTATCATCATTTGTCACATTGGTTGGATCTATTTGTCACAAACCAGCTCAAAGCCCGTAACAAAAGGGAGACAACGTGGAGATAAGGAATAACAAAATATATTTATTAACTAAGTACAATATACAATGGTGGTGTGTAATCAGTAATCAGTAATGTAAGTGAGTGTTTTGCATGCATGAATGGATAATGCAGGGTGTTGAAAGGTGCTAAAGCAAACAACCAAACCACCAAGATACACAACAAAATCTGTAAAGGTGTCTGCATGGAGAGAGTCTCTTCCATGAATGGGGAAGTGGTGTATTTATCCTGGGACACACTGGGCCCAGGTATTCCCATGTAGCTGACGACCCTCCCAACTCTGCCCACCGGCATCCTAATAAGGAAACAAGAACAAAGAGAGAATACGGCAGACAGTGGGAGGTCGTCACATATTCTATGTAGTATCAGATTCCAAGCATACAATAAATCCACCCTAAAGCATGCAACATACCTTACAGGTTGAAATCTAATTGACTGATGTGTGGACAGAGATATTAAAGCCTCCGCTATATTGCGCCAGGGACCTCCCGGCTCCTTTGACTTCCTCCTGGTCATGATGGCCGACATTCGCATTGACATCATCGAGCTGCAGGAGCAAGTGTTTGGGAAGAGGCGGGGCCTCTCCTTAGACAACCCGCCCCACTCCAGCGGAGAGACAGGGTTCGGAGAGTGGGGCTCCGGACAAGGAGAGCTCATGCTCAATACCTGACCTCCATAACCCTGCCCACGGCAACTGTCACTCAAAACGATAAGCCAAAGGGAACTAATTAATCAACTGGGTCTTGTAAAGCAGAGACATTGAACTGACTGAACTGACTCCTTTCCTCCAGTGAAACCTTGTCTCTAAAACCCAAATAGGACTGTATGAGGTGAGGAGCCCTCTGATCAGCTCTCTCCTGTCAGAGACATAGACTATAAACAAACGGAGAGAGAGAGAGAGAGAATGGCAAAAATGGAACCACTGACCCTCCAAACCAAACCACTGCAAGCTTTGCCTTGCCGCCTTGATGTTTCCTTCTAGCCTGGCCTGGTCTGGTCTGACTGAGGAGAGGGGGTATGCCTTTGRGTGCGAGGCACAGGGGGGTGATGGTTGTAGCCCTGTGTGACTGTGTCTTTGTGCGCTCTGAGCTGAACAGCTTCAAACACAGCAAGGGCTTTATCGTCTGCATCTCTTCCTGTTCCTGTCAAATCTGTACAGTCCGTGGAGAGGAGACTCCGGTCGGTCGCTGCCTGACACTGCTTACCTGCCCTGCAGGGCCTAGAACCAGACTCAGGCCCCAGACTGCACCTGTCCATGCAACAACCCAAATCAACAGCTTTTATACTGCTGCCACTACACTACAGACTCTCTGAAGCATCTTTAGAGATTCAGTACATATACTACATTAGCAAAACTATGTGGATACCTGCTCATCCAACATCTCATTCCAAAATCATGGACATTAATATGGGGTTAGTCCCCCCTTTGCTGCTATAACAGCCTCCATTCTTCTGGCAAGGCTTTCCACTACATGGTGGAACATTTCTGCGGGAACTTGCTTCCATTCAGCCACAAGAGCCTTAGTGATGTCGGGCGATTAGGCCTGGCTCGCAGTCGGCGTTCCAATTCATCCCAAATATGTTCAATGGGGTTGAGGTCAGGGCTCTGTGCAGGCCAGTCAAGTTCTTCCACACCGATCTCGACAAACCATTTCTGTATGGACCTCACTTTGTGCACATGGGCATTGTCATGCTAAAACTGGAAAGGGCATTTCCTAAACTGTTGCCACAAAGTTGCAAGCACAGAATCATCTAGAATGTCATCGTATGCTCTAGAGATTTCCCTTCACTGGAACTAAGGGGCGTAGCCCAAACCATGAAAAACAGCCCCAGACCATTATTCCTCCTGCACCAAACTTTACAGTTGGCACTATGCATTTGGGCAGGTGGCGTTCTCCTGGCATCCGCCAAACCCAGATTCGTCCAGAATCGTTCCTGATGGTGAAGTGTGATTCATCACTCCAGAGAACTTGTTTCCACTGGAAGTTTGGAACTTAGTAGTGAGTGTTACAACCGAAGACAGATGATTTTTACGCGCTAGGTGCTTCAGCACTCTGCAGTCTCATTCTGTGAGCTTGTGTGGCCTACCACTTCGCGGCTGAGCCGTTGTTGCTCCTAGACGTTTCCACTTCACAATAACAGCACTTACAGTTGACCGGGGCAGCTCTAGCGAGGCAGAAATTTGACAAACTGACTTGTTTGGAAAGGTGGCATCCTATGACGGTGCCACGTTGAAAGTCACTGAGCTCTTCAGTAAGGCCATTTTACTGCCAATGTTTGTCGATGGCGATTGCACCTGTCAGCAACGGGTATGGCTGAAATAGCAGAATCCACTAATTTGAAGGGGTGTCTACATACGTTTGTATATTTAGTGTAAATAAAAAAGGAACCATTTGAAAGTTTCAGAAAGTTCTTTGGATATGTTGGTAAACGTACTCTTTTTTGTTGTCGTTAATGTTGAACTTCCCTACTCAAGATAGGTACATATATGGTGTGGAGTGGACTCTCTTAATGCTAGCTATTGGTCTACACCTTAGATCACCTTCTAAAGCATTATGTGTGTCTCTGCTTGTGTGTAAGTATGTATATAGTACACACCAGCACTTTCCCTAATGAAGTCAAGATTTTAGAGCACTGCAGGGCTTGGAAATATCTGCTAATCACAAATGGTATGCACCATTAAATCACAAATACCGAGAGTGTGGACTGTAGACAATCAAAAATAGCAAAAAATTACATAAAAAATGTAATGAATAAAAGGCCAGCTGCTTGGCCCTGGTTGAGGATGCAGGTTTCTATTCCTCAGGGTCTACACACTACAGCCAGTTACAATCACTCATGGGAACAACTCCAGACAATTTGTTTGTCTGTCTGCTTTCCTGCCTTTCAGTAAGTCTATTAGCACTTGTTGTCTCTGCAGGTATTCTTTCTCCAGAGGTACTGTGTCATCTCCAGCAGAAGGAGCTAAGTCACAGATGGGGTTCAGCATCACCTAACGAGCTGTGTGTTACTAACACCACTATACGACACAGAGTAAATCTTTGTACATAATACAAAACACATGATGTGTCTGGCTTGGCAGGTAAAGATGGTGAACCATAGTGAGGTTCAGTGTAATTATGAGTGGTGTAAGTACCAGAGGTCAGGGTTCAAATGCTTTGGCAAAGACAGCTGGATGGGTAATTACAGACCCCCTGTGTTGTCAAGTCTCAACTCGTTCCCTAATTTAGCCTGTGATGAGAGTCCACATGGATGAGTTAAAAGTATGTTCTGTTCAGCCTGGGAAAATCCCCTGCACATCATGTTTGTTCTGTGGTAAAGAACACCGACTCCTTTCTGGTCTCTTTGATTCAGACACGTTGTACACTTGTCAGCTCTCTGGTGGTGATAGCACAGGTGGAAGGCTATGTGTGTGTGTGTGCGCGTGAGCATGCGCGCGTGCGTGACAAGCCTCTCATCTACCAGCTCCGCCCCCCTGCCGTGCAGCCACGGCTCACAGTAAAGACGTCGCTAGGCAACAAAGATCAGGAAAAACAACATGAAACAATTTAAGAACTATGTCAGAGAGAAAAGAGAGAGGGAGTGAGAGATTATCTCATTTCCTTCACTGCTTGTCATGCAATTGTAATGTATTTTCCCCTTTTGGCCTGTAGATGACAGCAGTGAGGAGTTCAACTGAGTTTATTATGGGTCAACAAAGTGCACTTCAGATGTGCAGTGCATACCGTACTAACCCTTATCTACCCTACCGCTGCCATATACAGGAGATGTTTAATGAACATTATGTCTAGGCTTTAGAAGTTCCCTCTACTGTGCACAATGTCATTATACTGACGAGAAAGGAAAGATGTACTACAATCTGTACTTACCTCTCTATCTCCGTAGGTCTGCAGTATACCAACTATACAATTATATTTTCCTTCCTATACATTTCATCTACCACTCATAAGTCAATGACTTTTAGAGAAATTGTATATTTCAAATATTTAGAATGATAACATTTCTATTTATTATATGTTGAAAGTTTTATTTCAATGCGGCACCTCCACCATTGTTGCACTACTGGGCGAGGTTGTTGCCACCCTAACTCAGCTATTCACTGGCAGCTGCAGTTCAGCACCAAGATGTGGCAGATAAAGCTGTTCCAGAAATGCTCTCCAGGTAGCCTCAGATAGGAGAGTTATTCTCTCCCTGACACGCCATGCCCATCCAGACTCACGTCTTGTCTGTGTGTGTGTGTGTGTGTGTGTGTGCGCGCGTCCGTGCGTGTGTGCGCGTGTGACCAAAGGCACGTAACACATGCCTAGGCAGAGGGCTCTGACATCAGGCCAGGCAGTGAGGTCACTGATGCAGGTTTGGACATACCCAGATAGATAGAGGTCTATGAAAGTGTTATATTTAATTATATTCCCACAGTGGCCTTGTAGTCAGGAATAGACACGGCACCTGGCATTCCAACAGCATAGCTAACATCCTCTCTGTTCATTCCTCAAAAGAGAAACTCAAATATGCTGGTTATCTTGTTGTCATCTGTCATTTCTGCGTTGACATCATCCAAGGGACTTTTATATCTTGGCAGGTGGGGCTGGCTACCCGAAAGGTCTGGATTTCTGACATTGTTTGATGTGCTCCATGGGTAAAGTAACTGTATTCAGCCAGGGAGAAGGGCTAACTGAATGCATGCCAGCTGCTTTTATGTCAGCAAGTTGTCAGTGGTCATAACACTAAGCAGCCCAGTTCAACTCAGAGTCCAGAGTTTCCCTGTTCAGTTCATGCCGCCATAGTTAACATAAATCCGGAACACTCAAATTAGTATGATAAGATACATTTGGTATGGTTACTTAAGGTAAAAACGAAAGGAGGTAAAAACAAAAGGAGGGTGGTTGGTCAGGGTAGATAGGTAGGCTTATTACGTGAACATCTAGGAACCCAAAGGTTGCGTGTTTGAATCTCACCTTTTCAACTACTTAGCACATTAGCTAACCCTTCCCCTAACCCTAAACAATGCCAGCTAGCTGACATTAACATTAGCCACCTAGCCACCTAGCTAATATTAGCCACAACAAAGTAATTCATAACATATCCTACAAATGGATGATGGACATTCACAAATTAATACATACCATGCAAAATGTAACATATCATACTAAATGGAGTGTCTCGGATTTACGTACAGAATAATATGAAATGCTCCGAGACCAGGTTGGTTCATGTGGTCAGTACAAAACCCTGGCCCTGAGTATTGTGTTGTTGCCAATGTGAATGAAAGCCGTAGCGGCAGAGAGCAAATATAACTACCGGCCATCTTTCATCTGTCCACAGATCTACCCCTTGCTAATGAGTGGTTAGAGATGAGGAAGAGAAATGTCCAAAGTCAAAAAGTCTGTTATAATGACCTCTGTTATAATGACCTTAGTCTTGGTCTGTCTGCCCCGTGTATCAACTCTTCCCCTGTGTGTCTCAGGTAGGGAAGAGAGATGCTCTGAGATGATACTAAACACTAAACCTGCTCTTCCTCTGTGTTGTTTACATAACCAGCCCCAACCTGTGTGTAGAGGTATAGAGGAAGAAGAGAGCTCCTCAGCGCGGCTCAGCCACTGAGGTGCTACATGACTCTGTCAATATTTAGGTGTTTCCAGGGCTGCACAGCCATTGGAGGCATTACAGATGTTGGATCTTAATTTGAGCTAGTTTGCTACAACAGGAAATGTGAATTATTATGTGGATTATAATTAATGGACATTTTTGTAGGGGTTGGTACATTTTTCGTAGACATTACAAACTTCAGAAGCCTTTCTGAACCTCAAATTCACTACATGTTTTATATTTCCTGCATTGCAGGAAAGTTCTCCTGCAACAAGGTGATCAAATTAAGATCCTACATCTGTAGGTAAATCACAGGTGTCCATCACTGCTTGGGTATGCAGCTGTGTGCAGCAAATGAGAGAGAGAGTACACACAAGCACACACAGACAGACATGCTCTCTCTCACGCACACACAGTACACACAAGAGTTCCAGCACGAAACATAGGCATGCCACTGAACACCTGACAGGTGCAGGCGTGGTCTGTAGCGAGACACGCTATCTTGACACGCTAACTCATTCTTAAATCTGAGATACATGCCTCCGGCTGAAAACAGCACAGCTCGCTCTCTGAAGCTGAATCCCTCCTCCTCTTGCCACACCCCTTCCAATAGTACTACTGTAGCTCTATTGAAGGGACTGTAAGCCTGAGACCTACCTGTACAGGTTTAGTGAATGAGTCAAGGGTCTGTTATACCTGTACACACTACATGTAAGTCTATGTCACCTTGGTCATCTGTCATCATTCGCTATCTGTGAATGGCTACGCAACAGTTGACTTGACAATGACACAGGAAGTAAAATTTTAAGTTTGAATAAGGACAATGTTTCATGATAAGTAGGTTGTGTTGGATGGAGACAGATGTTGAAGTTGGTTAATGGATCGGCCTTGTCTGCCTATATGTCTGTCTTTTTATAACACAGTAGGCTACTTATTACTTCATGAAATAAACTGCTGTATGACCCCAAACTGAGGACATTGTGGGCCTATGACTATACCCATGCAGCAGGCCTTACAAATTGACAGCAGAGGTAATCAGAATTCATCTGAAACAATTATAGGGATAAGAATAATTATTATAGGGTGACAAAAACATGATTGTAGGCCTACATGCATTATATACAATGTATGCTAAATTATGCATTTGCAATTCAATCTTTAATTCTGCACGCCAGTTACTCTTGTCAAAAGCACAATAGCAGCAACAGAATATATCTAATCTGTCAAGGGTGTAGGCTATGTGAAAAAGGGATCAGGGCCAAGAACCTTTGAATATTTTCTCAGGAAGGTTGCGCTTTATTGCCATCGTTATGTTAGGTCGGATAGAAAAATCAGAGAGGGCGGATAAATGTTAAGGTATTGTGTAAACTCCCCTAGCCCCGGGCCCTTCTTCTCTACACCTCGGCTTCCTCTGTCATTTACAAGCTGTTCGCATGCACATTTGCAGCCAAGAACCAGGAACCGGCCGGACAGGTCTGGGGCATCTCAGTTTTTAGGAAAAGTGTGTTGCCTCTGGTTCCGAAATTGCTTGGCTTGCGTGAGGACAACTGCTTTATCTTTTCATTCCCTACGACCTCTCAACCTGGCCTTTGGCGGCGGCATTTTTACGACTTTCTTTTTTCTWCCCACCTTCTCATGGGCCCGCAAACAACCTATTGATCGTGACAGGTAATAATAGGCTGTCCTTCACTGCGCTGTTGTTGCTCTTTGTGCAGTCACCATGTTGAACATATGCTGCTGTMGTCCATATGCCTCTGGACTAGATTCTGAAGCACAGGCATAGGCCTACTTGTGATATATTTTTGAATAAATTKATTTTTCATGAATAGCCTAGCCCAGYTTATGTAACACTAAACACRGTCATGAAGTAGACAGGTTATGTCTAATTGTGAAAAACAAACACACCGTATTAGTGAAAGAATTAGCCTTGACATATCAAACAAGTAGTCTCCACGAACAAAAGGTCAACATCACACAAGTTGTCCATTTCATATTATATTACACAGCTGTTGCTGATCTGCAGTAGCCTAGGCCTCTACACTTCGTCCTTTACATGAATGCGCTAATTTGACTAAATAAGAGGTGAATTTCCATGGGTTAAATAGTGGTACTGTAGCCTAATATAAATAAGCACTTTGATGAGTATCCCCTTACTGTCCTGTCATTCAATATAGCAAACACAAGTTGTAACATGTAGGGGAGAGAGGGGTAAGTTGAGCCAAAGAGGGAAGTCGACCCACCCTGGTTTCTAGGAAACGTTTGACCAAATATTTAGGAAGAGGTCATCATTTCATGGAGTCTGTGAAGGAAGAAACCACATGCAAAAAGTGGTAAGAAAGTTAGGTCCAAAAAACAGATTGTCACCAAGTCAAATTAATTTATTGTGTTAGAGGTTTCACAATGCTTGTATTTCAACCAAAGTAGATCATTTAAAATTGTTCTATGCATCCGTAAGGCTCTCTATCAGCTTCTATATGAGGACCTAAAACTAGCATGAAAGTGCATCCTTGTAGAGGAATGGGCAAATAAAGTAAAAAACTTTGACTTGGGGTAAGTTGAGCTGATGGTCATGGGGTAGGTTGAGCTGATGGTCATGGGGGTAAGGTTGAGCTGATGGTCATGGGGTAAGGTTGAGCTTGCTGGTCATCAAGGTAATGTTGGCTGAAATGGTCATGGGGTCGTTGACTGTGGTCAATGGTAAGTGCTGATGGTCAATGGGGTAAGTTTTTTGAGCTGATGGTCATGGGGTTAGGTTTGTAGCTGATGGTCTGGGTAGGTTGAGCTGCTGGTCATGGGTAAGTGAGCCTGATGGTCATGGGGTAGGTTGAGCTGATGCGTCATGGGGAAGGTGAGCTGAATGCAGGGGGTAGGTTGAGCTGATGGTCATGGGGTTAGGTTTTGAGCCTGCTGGTCATGTGGGTAAGTTGAGCTGATGGTCATGGGGTATTAAGCGGTGTGGTGAGCTGATGGTCATGGGAAGCGTTGATGCTGATGGTCATGGGGTAGGTTGAGCTGATGTCCATGGGGATAGGTTGAGCTGCTGTGTCATGGGGTAAGTTGAGCTGATGGTCAGGGTAGGTTACTGCTGTCATGGGTAGTGAGCTGATGGTCAAGGGTAGGTGACTGATGGTCATGGGTAGGTTGCAAGCCGCTGGTCATGGGGTTAAGTTAAAGCTGATGGTCATGGGTAAGTTGAGCTGATGGTCATGGGGTAGTGAGCTGAGGTCATGGGGTAAGTTGAGTGATGGTCATGGGTAGTTGAGCTGACTGGTCATGGGGTAAGTTGGCTGTATGGTCATGGGGTAAGTTGAGCTGATGGTCATGGGGTAAGTTGAGCTGGATGGTCATGGGGTAGGTTGAGCTGATGGTCATGGGGTAGGTTGAGCTGCTGGGTCATGGGGTAAGTTGAGCTGATGGTCAATTGGGGTAGGTTGAGCTGCTGGTCATGGGGTAAGTTGAGCTGATGTCATGGGGTAAGTTGAGCTGATGGTCATGGGTAGGTTGAGCTGATGGTCATGGGTAAGTGAGCTGCTGGTCATGGGTAAGTTGAGCTGATGGTCATGGGTAAGTTGAGCTGATGGTCATGGGTAAGTTGAGCTGATGGTCATGGGGTAGGTTGACTGCCTGGTATGGGGTAAGTTGAGCGTAGGTCATGGGGTAAGTTGAGCTATAGGTCATGGTAATTGAGCTGATGGTTGAAAGCCAATTTTTATTTTTTTTTTTTAATTCAAACCCCCTTTATTTAACCAGGTAGGCTAAGTTGAGAACCCAAGTTTCATTTGCCATGCGACTGCCAAGAATAAGCATAGCAGTGTGAAACAGACAACACGAGTTACACATAGGAGTAACAATAAACAAGTCAACTAACATGGTAGAAAAAAGAGAAACTATATACCATGTGTGCAAAGGCATGAGGTAGGCAATAAGATCGAAATTAATTACAATTTAGCAGATTAACACTGGAGTGATAAATCATCAGATGATCATGTGCAAGAAGAGATACTGGTGTGCAAAAGAGCAGAAAAGTAAATAAATGGCAGGTTGAGTAAATTTAAGTGTTTTCTTCCCAGTCATAATGCAAGGCATTATCACTGGGATATGCGACAACAACAGGGCCTGGCCTATGTTAAAAGTGTTTAACCATGATTTTAAAAAGGTAGCAGTAATATTTAATTTAGTACAGAAATTTGTCTTAACTTACCCTGTCCCACGTTATGCAAAGAGACAACTTTTTTGTACAAGCTATGTTTTCAAAATTGTTATGTTTACATGAATTCTGATTACTTCCAGGGATACACAACATCCTGAAATATATGTAGATATCTTTGTTAGTATCGCTGCATTTACACAGGCAAGGCAATTCTGATATTTTTTCACTTTTGACCAATCAGATAAGCTCTGAAAAAGATTTAATGTGATTGGTCAAAAGACCAATTAGTGGAAAAAATATCAGAATTGGGCTGTCTGTGTATAAGCAGCCAAATAATACTATATTTCCATTGACAGAGTGATGCTGAATGTAAAAAATGACTCAACTTACCCCACTCTCCCATATTGTCAAAAGAGATCACACAATTCCAGCACCTGTCATATAAAATGGAAGTTATTTTGGGGCCAAGCCACAGTCAGGTGAATGACATGCAGTGGTGACATGCCTGAGAACCACTATCTATGCCACTAAATGAGGTTAGCCAAGTTCATGGTGTTTCCAGGCTCTTGATGCAGTCATACCGTAACAGGGCCCCTCATTATATTGAATATGTTTTATAATGCAACTGGTGCCATTCCCAGTTGCCCCTGTTCTCTGTGTGTGTTTGTGCGCGTGCGCGTGGGTCTGTGTGTTTGTGTTTGTTCATGCTCCAACAGAATGGGTCATAATGAGTCGTGCAGGCCAGGGGTGTTTAAGTGGAGCTGGATGTGTGTATTATCCCCTTGGCTCCCACTGCCGGGCCCCGCTCATTGTAATTGAATTATGGCCGAGGGCTGAGTGGCAGGCATTTTGAGTGTCTCTCCGTTCAGTCACCCTGTTCAAACAGTACAGCAGCCCAGGCTGACAATTTGGTCTGGGGAAAACAGGGCCTCCAACAAGGTGACATTTTGATCTGGGGAAAAACAGGGCCTCCAACAAGGTGACATTTTGATCTGGGGAAAACAGGGCCTCCAACAAGGTGACATTTTGATCTGGGGAAAACAAGGCCTCCAACAAGGTGACATTTTGATCTGGGAAAACAGGGCCTCCAACAAGGTGACATTTTGATCTGGGGAAACAGGGCCTCCAACAAGGTGTAAGGTACTGGGTGTCGGAGTGTGAAGTCAGGCGCAGGAAAACAGAGAGTTCGATAGAATGTTCTTTTAATGCAACACGATGAACCTCGGCCACCCCACTCAACACTGGGTGCTCAAAATAAACTGCCCCAGACACAGGGAACGAAAACAGTCCAGCACTAAATATACGAACATACACAAACACGTCTGTCTGTAACAAACCACCAGGCTTACAATAAACAATCCCGCACAAAGAAACGGGCGGGCTGGCTGACTAATAAAGCCCAACTAATTACAGACACAAAACAGGTGTAACCAATAAACACATAAGGAGGGGGAGAAAAGAATCAGTGGCAGCTAATAGGCCGGTGACAACGACCGCCGAGCGCCACCCAAACGGGAAGGGGAGCCTGCCTCGGTCGGAGTCGTGACACAAGGTGATATTTTGATCTGGGGAAAACAGGGCCTCCAACAAGGTGACATTTTGATCTGGGAAAACAGGGCCTCCAACAAGGTGACATTTTGATCTGGGAAAACAGGGCCTCCAACAACAGTGTGTGTATTCGGTCCTCTATTGAAGCTCGTTGGTAAATCTGTTTTCCTTTCTGTGTGTTTGGAGTGTGACATCTATCAGCAGGTGCATGGAGACTGGAGGTGAGGTGGGGATCAGGCTCAGGGAGAACAGCAAAGCTCACATAAAAATTATTGAGAGACAGTTGAAAGACATTTTGATTTATTATCCATCATGGAAATGTTGGCAGGAGAACAGCCTCTGGTGGCGTTTCATTTAGTCTCTCTTTGATATAACTAAACCCCCTGGGGACATTGGGACATTTCCTCACCATTTTGATCTGCGAACTTCACTTCCCTACTGACAAAAAAAGTCAATAAACACACACTCATCAAACTGAAGAGCTGTCAAATGTTTAATGGTTTTGCAACAGAGAAACGTTTTGTTTCAAGATGTTGGTGGGATCTGTGGCATTTGGCTTTTTCATAGAGGGGTTGACATAACGATTGACAGAGGTCAGTGGAGGCTGCTGAGGGGAGAACGGCTCATAATAATAGCTGGAACGGAGTGAATGGAATGGCAGCAAACACATGGAAACCATGTGTTTGATGTTGTTGATACCTTTCCACCCATTCCGCTCCAGCCATTACCACGTGCCCATCCTCCCCAATTAAGGTGCTACCAACCTCCTGTGAAAGAGGGGGGAGGGAGGGAAGGAGGAGTAGGGAGTCTAAGAAGATACAGTACACTCATAAAGAAGAAGCTATACCACTCCATACTGAATAATAATAGTAGTAGTGACAACACAAACCTGCTGTGCTCATAAAAGACCCAGTGACAAAGACACTAGAGAATGTAATTAAAGTCTGTGAGTGCTGCTGCGACGTTCACAAGTATTTTCACTGAGTCTTCCTCTCTCAGTACACATAGCTAGGTTACATAACTTTGTGCAGTGGATCACACGCACACCTGGGACTCAGGTGAATGGGGGTTTCACAAGCACCTGCAAACACAGCCAGAAAATCTGTTAAGATGCCATGAAACAACCAGCCATAATGTAGGTCAAATCAAACATCAAGGTGCCATCCACTATGCCAATTATAAATGGGCGAGCATTGGCAATAAATATCAACTTTCTAAAATAGTATATTATTCAGAGCTGCTCGTTAAGCAGAGATGCTGAAATGTTAGAGACTATGGCAATAGACCGATGGCAATAGACCGATGGCAATAGACCGATGGCAATAGACCGATGGCAATAGACCGATGGCAATAGACCGATGGCAACAGACCGATGGCACCATCGGTCTATTTGCCATCGGTCTGTTGCCATCGGTCTGTTGCCACGGTCTATTGCCATCGGTCTGTTGCCATCGGTCTGTTGCCATCGGTCTCTATTTGCCATCGGTCTGTTGCCATCGGTTCTATGCACTCGGTCTGTTGCCATCGGTTCTA